>NC_056730.1:1017992605-1018185105 GCF_019279795.1 Protopterus annectens
GATGGGAGGAAATAGGTAGGGGGGGTTATGTGATTATTATTAATTAGTCGAGGTATAGACATGGACATAGCCAGTGTCTGTTCATATATGTTTTTAGAGCTTTTTTGAATTGAGGTGCTGAGCTTATGGTTGTTATTTCATGGGGAAGGGAGTTCCATTTTTTTCCAGTATAGTTGGAGAACAATGAATCTTCAGCGGTGTTATTTGCTCTTATGGTTTGGACTAGCATTCTGCTGGATGAGCGGAGGGAAGTGAGTTTGTTAAAAGGGGTGATTATGTTAGTTAGAGCTGGAGTACTGTCTGGTTGGTATAGGATTTTTTGAGTAAGTATGAGTTGGGTGTAAATTATTTGATTGGGGAGTTCTAGCCAACCTAGTTTTTGAAGATTGTTACAGTGGTGGGTTCTATATGTGGAGCCTGTGGCAAATCTAGCTATATTATTGTAGCAGCTGGTTATCTTATTGAGGTTTGATATAGATAGATTTGTGAGGATGGGTGAGGCGTATAGAAGTGTGGATAGAAGATGGGTGCAAGCTATGGTGGATCTGGAGCATGGGGTTAGATATTTCTTTATCCTGTACATGGATCCAATTTTTTTATTTACTGTTTTGATGGTTTTGTCTATGTGGGCTTTAAAACTAAGGTGGTTGTCAATGATTACACCTAGTAGTTTGGTGTTTGTTTCTGGAGATATTGTAGTTCCGTTGTTGAAGAGATGGTAAATATTGGTGGTGTGTGTTTATGGGTGGGGGTAAACAGTAGTAATTTGGTTTTATTTGGATTCAGTAAGAGTAAACAAGTGTTAAGCCAGCTTTCTACTTTGTTAAAGGTAGACTGGGTTAGAGATTGTAATTCTGCTGGAGTAGAGGCAGTGCAAATTAGTGTGGAATCGTCTACGTACTGTATGGAAGTAGCCTGTTGTATGGCATTAGGGAGCTCATTGATGAAAATAGAAAAGAGAAGTGGGCCGAGAATGGAACCTTGTGGAACACCAAGGGTGACAGGTAGAAGGGGGGATAGATTATCTTTCCACATGATTGCTTGTTGTCGATTGTTTAGATATGAGTGGAACCAATTAGATACTGATTTGTCTATATAGAGTGAGTTGAGGGAATCTAAGAGTAATTTGTGGTTGACCATATCAAATGCTTTAGACAGATCGAGGAAGAGGGCAGAGGAGAGGAGATTTAGATTACGATTTAGGTTGACTGTGTGAGAGAAGGAGAGAAGGGCAGTGGTAGTACTATGGGCTGGTCTGAAACCATGTTGGGATGGTGCTAATAGTGAATTATGGGTGAGGTGTGCTAGAAGTTGTTTCTGAATGCATTTTTCCATTATTTTGGCTAGGGGTGATAGAATAGCAATTGGTCTGTAGTTAGAAAGTTCTGTGGAGTTACCTCCTTTATGAAGTGGAATAACGTGTGACATTTTCCAGATAGAGGGGATGTAGGATTCTTGGATTGTATGGTTGATTAGGATGGAGATAGGATAGGCTATAATTGTAGCGGCTTTTTGTAGGAATTCAGCAGGAAGTAGATCTGCTGCTGCATTGATAAGTTTCCTAAAGGAATTGATGTAATGATTAATCAGTGTTATTTTAAAAGGTTTTGTTTTATTATATTGCATACTTATGCATATTATGTACAAGGGTTTATTTGATTTGTCTACTATTAACATTTTTTTAACAGATTAAATTCATTTGTTAATATAGCCATTGTTAATTCTTTCTAGCTGGCAAAATAATTTGGGTTTATCTAGTCTATTGTAGTTTTAAGCACAGATGCTTTTATATATGTTTCTATTTCTGGGAAGTTCAATCCTCCTTGTTTCCTGGGTCTAATGTGATGAGTTAGAGCTACTCTATTCTTTTTGGGATACCATAAAAATTTAATTAAACATGAGTTTATTTCTTTAAGAATGCATCTTTCAGGAATTAACTGTATTGTTAATGCTACATATAGTATTTTTGGCAATAAGACCATTTTTATTCATTGCAATCTGTCTTCAAAAGTTAATATAACTTTGTTCCACTTTTCTATATATATTTTTATTGTTTCAATAATGTTTTTATAATTTATTAATATTATTTTGTTTATATTTTTGCATATCACTATTCCGAAATAATTTAGCGTAAGTTCTTGTTTTCCTATGATGGATTTATCTGTAACTTGTAAGTCTTTTTTTTCTTATTTAAAAATAGAATTTTTGATTTTGATCTATTAAAGTGTAGACCTGAAATCTTATAAAATATCTCCATTCCTTCTTCTAGCTCTCCTAATGACTCTCTGGAGTTTGATAGGGTTAATAAAATATCATCAGCAAAAAGCATTATTTTAGATACGTACTGGTAATAGACTTCTATTCCTTTTATTCTTGGATTATTGCATATTATTTCTGCAGGTATTTCTATAGCCAAAGCAAATAAAATAGGAGAATGGGGGCATCCTTGTTTAGTACCTTTCATTATATAGATAGATTCTGAGGTGAAAGGACCTAATTTAATGTAGGCTAAATTATTAATACATATGTTTTTTAGTAATAAGATGAAGTGAGGAGGAAATTCAAATAATGCTAAAGTTTTAAATAGTTATTCCCAGTTGAGGGAATCAAAGGCTTTTTCTATGTCTAATCCGATTACAAGTGTTTCTCTGTCTTCTTTATTCACATAATCTATAAGAGTAAGTATCCTTTTAACATTATCATGTGTGTGCCTGTTATATAAAAATTAGGTTTGATCATTATTAATTGTCTTTGAAAGTGGGATTTTCATTCTGTTAACTAGGATTGACATGAATATTTTGTAATCATTATTCAGTAATGATATAGGTCTGTATGAGGTGCAAAGGTCTGATGGTTTATTATCTTTTAGAATTGGTGTTATGAGAGAATATTTCCATGAGGGTGGTATTTTTGCTTCTGACTGGACTTCTAGCAAAGTTTTATGAAAAAGGGAGATTACTGTTTAAGGGAACAGTTTGTAAATTTCCATAATTATACCATCTATCGCTAGAGCTTTGTTAGATTTACTTTCTTTTATCTTGTTAACAATTTCTTTGTAGGATATAGGTTTTTGTAAGTCTAGTTTTAAGTTTTCGGGATTTTTTTTTTATATTGATAAGGTTTGTATCTAAGTTTATTTGGTTGGTATCTAAATCTTCTTTTTTGAAGTGTTCCATATAATGGAAGTGAAATCCTTCAAGGATGTCTCCTATATCTGATACTTTTTTCCCTTTCTTTTCATGATATATATACTACTAATGTTATTTGCTTTAGATTGTATTTTAATTCTTGTAGATAAGTTATGTATATTTCTGGGGGAGGTGGCTAATGAGTTTATTTTACATTTTTCCAAGGCTAGACAAGTTTTGTCTGTTAGAATTTCATTATATTTTTTATTTAATTCCTCTATTTCTTTTTTGACTTCTGGACAATTCTGATTTTTTTTTTATTTTGCTGTCAAGAGTCTGGTGTGCAAGTCTAATGATTCAGATTCCCACTCTCTGACTTTGTTTTTGTACCAGCTAAGGGTCTTACCAAATAAATACACTTTTAATGAATCCCAAACCATGACTCTACTGATTTCTGTTGTATTATTAATTTCAATAAATAATTGTAGTTCTGACAACATCCAGCGTCTAAATTCTTTAATTTTCATGATGTATGATGGAATTCTAGTTGAGAGGATTAAATGTTTAAACTCTATTTGGAGCTTCATTATCAGAGTCATGATCTGAGAAGGGGCATGGAACTATTGAGAAGTTGAGGATTTTTGTTTGTAAATCTTGAACTTCGATTAATTTGTCTATTCTGGTTTGTGTTCCAAATCTATGGTCTTTATGGGAAAATAATAAGGATTTATCATTTTTTACTTTAAAAGTGTCTATTAAATGAAATGAATCAATCCATTTTTTAAGGATTTTGAAATAGTTGCTATGCGCAAAGACTTCTTGGTGATTTCAGAAGCTTCTATGGTACAATTAAAGTCTCCTCCCAGTATAAGAATTCCTTTATAATTGTTGGAAATAAAATCTAGGTGTTTTTTAACCGTTCCTGCTCCAATTCCTGATAACCAATATAGATTAGCTAAGGTCCATATTCTGTTATTGAATTTAATTATATCAAATGCTAGTAGACCTTCTTTGTCTTCATATTTATAAATAACTTTTGGAGTGATTATGTTTTTCTTCCAGAGAATTGATACTCCTTTTGTCTTTGTTCTATAGGAGGATTGAGCTAAGCCTGTATAGTCCTTAGGGTTCCAAATAAAGCTATCATTAGTCTTAAAATGTGTTTCCTGGAGAAATACTACTTGCTTCTTATTTAGATTTAAATATTTTAGTAAGTTTGATCTTTTATTTGCATTATTTAAGCCATTAGTATTTAATGATAAGAATGTTAAATCCATTTCAAGTTATTGTTGGAAGAAACTTTTTGCTTCTTTTTTTAATTATGATTATAGTAGTTATACCATATTCTCTGATAACATTGGATATTATTTTTATGTGTGTAAACTTGGGAGTGTAATTTAATGTTCTTTCTTCTTTAAATATAAGTAGGGTAAAATTCTGGTCAGGCTTTAAAAAAGTACTTCTATAAAACATTAATTTTAAAGTATCAAATACAAGTAAATATGAATTTCCCATTAAACATGGAATGAAAGTCATTCCTAATCCAATAGATAAAGATAGATCTATTGGATTATCACTCATACCTTTAACCAACAATATCAACTGAGCTCCATATGTTAAATTATTATATGGAGAATGTTCTTAAAAGATATATGAAATTCTAAAATTATTCTGTTATTGTTCTATAGTATTTTATATATAAGGATGGAATTTTAGTAGTGTAAACAATTATTATGTCGACTTAGAAAATATCCAATATTTAGTTACCCTTAAGAGATCCCAAACATGTCAGATATGTCATTTTGGATAAACTAAATGCAACAGAGGAGCATACACTAAATAAGCCAACAACAAATAGATTATTACTAAAATAATTTGACTAAAAGGACTCTACAGGAGACGAGTGATTGCCAATGAAATATGCATTTACTGTAGGTTTACTGTCTTCCTTTACTTTCCCACTCTTCAGCTCACCAACTTCAACTTACACTTATGAAAAGACATGGCTTATCAGTGGTATCCTGACTCAGAGTAGAGGTGCCCTACTTTATAGTGTGCAGTGCTTTTACATATTTATAGATTTATAAAGCAGAGTCTAAGAATGAACTATGATCACCCTGACAATTCCCATCCTGCATAGGGCACCTCCTGCTTCCAGAATAGGTAATCACATCAGGTCTAGAATGAATGTGAAGGTACCTATATGGTAATCAAGACTTACCTTAGGTAAGTATTAATCAAATAGTATTTAGAGTATCTCAGAGCATTCTCCAGGCAGTTAGAATACTATTAAGCCTCTCCTCCCTTGACCAGAAACAGAGATTTCCCTTCCCTTTCTTTCCCTTGCTTTAAATCAGTACTACATTCTAGTGTGCAGTGCTTTTACATATTTATAGATTTACAAAGCAGAGTCTAAGAATGAACTATGATCACCCTGACAATTCCCATCCTGCATAGGGCACCTCCTGCTTCCAGAATGGGTAATCACATCAGGTCTAGAATGAATGTGAAGGTACCTATATGGTAATCAAGACTTACCTTAGGTAAGTATTAATCAAATAGTATTTAGAGCATCTCAGAGCATTCTCGAAGTAGTTAGAATACTCTTTAAGCCTCTCCTCCCTTGACCAAAAACAGAGATTTCCCTTCCCTTTCTTTCCCTTGCTTTAAATCAGTACTAATAAAAGAAATTCAGCAAACATAGGTAAACAGAAATAACATTTAGTAGTCCATCTTGTACATGACTCTCAATCCATTAAACAAGTCAGTGACTAACATCACTTTAGTAAACATTATAAAGACAAATTAGAAATAATTTCCTAGCTCTTTAAATTTTCTGATAAAGCAAAAAGTTAACAATAAGCTATTTTAACTAAAAGTATAAAGCATTTCAATTTTTCCTTGCATGTATACATTTCTACTTATATTGTAGTGTTAATAGCTGTCTTTGAAATCTGTACAATACTTTACTTCTTCAAATCATTCCTTTTTTCAATTCAGGTTTTATTTTGTCAAAACAGCAACAATATTTAAAGGGCACAATTAATATTTAGTCTGATGTTTCAAATAAATAACTTGTCAGTTGCCAATTGAATTAGTTTAGAATGTATGGTTAGTGCAAATATAGCATGTTGCAAAAATAATATGTATTTTTTCGTGCGCTCTAGAGACTGTCATATGCAAGCAACATATATAATGTAGCATATATAGAGCAGATCGCGTATGTTTTCAGGATGTTAAAGTAAATTATGCTTATTAATCAGGCAGTTTCATTTAAATTCATAAGTAATTTGGGAACATTTCAGTTGAGTTTCCAGGAATGTGTAGTCCAATGTGAGCAACTGAGTCCACTTTTCCTCATAAACATATGTCACAATTCATTAAACTAAACAGAGTCTAACATCTGCCTAATAATCATTATAAAGACAAAGAATAGTAATTTCATAGCTCTTCAAACTTTCTGATATCGCAAAATGTTGACAGTAAGCTATTTTACCTGGAAGACTAAAACATTTTAGTACTTCCTTGTGAATATATATTTTTACTTTTACTGTAGTGCCAAGAACTGTCTTTGAAATCTATGCATTACTTCACTTCTTTCAAGTCATTCATTTTACAGTTCAGATTATATTTTGTCAAAATGTCAATAGCATTTCAAGGGTACATTTAATATTTAAACTGATATTTTAAATGAATAGCTATCTGTTACCAAATGAGTTTGTACAGAGTGTGAGGTAACTGCAAAGATAACATGTTGCAAAAAGTAATATGTATCTTTTCATATGCTCTAGAGACTGACAGTTTCAAGTAACATATAAAATGTAACTTTTACAGTGCAGACAACTTGTGAAATCAGCATGTTAAAGTGAGTTTGTTTGTTTGTGTCTTTTGTATTTTCCCGGTTAGGGGTTGCCACAGCGGAACTCCGGTCCGCTAATGATTGGTAGTTGATTTTTACGTGCCGAGTTACCAGCCCTGACACACAACCTTCAACGAAGGTATGCCCATTCACGCATGTCTCCACGCAGAAGATGCTCTAGCTGAGAATCGAACCGGACAGCGTCTTACTGTGAGGCAGCAACGCTACCGCAGCACCACCACCGTGGGTAGCATGTTAAAGTGAGTAATACTTTTTAATCAAGCAGCTACATTTCAGTGCACATGTAGTTTGGGAACATTTCAGTTGTGTTTCCAGGAATTTGTAATCCTATGAGGATAAATCATAAAATATTTACAAATAATCCTATTATGTATTTATTTTACCTTGTTTAGGTTGTTTTTCATTTTAATAACTAAACAACATTACTTTTTCTTATTATTTGTTATCTGTGAGGCTAAATGCACTTCGCAGATTCACAGTGTCCTTAGAAACTGCAGCAATTGTTTACTGTTGCTATGGCAACGCAAATAGAATGTAAAGAAAGCTTCACTTCTCTTAACCAACAGTATATTTTCCCTCTTTTTTTATGTATTTATTAATACTAAAAGGAAATAATTCAAAGGATATATGTACATGAATGGAACATTTCAGAGTAAATCACAAACCTGTCCCCAGTCCCAATAAGTATAACAGTGACTATCATTAATCTAATAAATATTGTAATAACAATTAATTAATTTCTCTATTCCAATTAGTCTACCTTAAAACTAGATTATTTTAGACTACTACTTATCTATGTATAGATAGTGAGTCATTAAATATATACAGACTATATTAATATAGTAAATATGAGAGAATTTAGAAAGGGAGACAGATGAGGTTAAAATAAATAATGAGAAAAGAGAGAAGAGAGAAAGAAAAGAGAAAATTAAGAGAAAATACACATATACTATGTATGTTGATTTACAGTATAAATATTTTATGTGCTCTATAACCCTTCTTTACATACCCGAGGTAATGTGAAAACTCTCATGTGTCTATTAAAAAAAAATATAGATAAAGATCCTGAGGTACTAAGCATCAGAAAAAAAAGCTTCCTAAATGACTTTTCAGACACATTTCAATCTGATTAGCATCCTGAATATATAATCCTATGAGGATAAGTTACCTTTGTTTTACAATTCCAAGCAATAAAATCGGTCCTTTAAAGTAATGTTAAAACAATTCATATCATAGTAGATGCTTTGAGAGATTTGGCTGTAACAGTATCAGTCTTTTGCTTCTTCTTTTTGACATCTGTCCAGACATTTGTTTCTTTTGTTCTCTTGAGAGAAGGTGACATCCAATCCATATCTTCTGGTAAAGTAATCACATTATTAGTTTTAATAAATGAAGAGGCTTCCTCTAAGTCAACAAAAAGTCCTCATCTCGTTGGCATACAGTATTCTTATCTTAGCTGGATATGCACGTTGTGCCTTGATGTTATTTTGTTTCAGAAACTTTATCATTGGCCACACTTTTTTCCTTTATTCCATTATTCCAGATGAATAGTCGTTATCAAATCTTATCAGGCTCTGTTTATACTTTAGAGGTGCCTTCCTCTAAGCAGATCTTAAAATCAGTTCCTTGTCCAAGTATGAAAGAAATTTGATAATTATTGACCTAGGAGGAGAGTTTGAGTTAGTGGCAGGTTTCCCAAGAGCTCTGTGTGCCTTTTCAATGCCAAAGGAAAGTCCTTCTTTTAAATTTAAAAAGTCGAATCCAGCTTGATAAAAAGGAAACAATATCCTCATCTTCTGTGTTTTCAGGTAATCTGAAAATCCTGATGTTATTTCTCCTCCCCATATTTTCCAAGTCATCTACTTTATTAACCAACCACGTGTTTTGTTTAAGAAGCAGTTCTTTCTGTATTTCCTCTTCCTTAACTCTGCTTTCTAAGTCATTTAGAGAAACCTCTATTCCCGTTATCCTTGTCTGGTGTTGTAGCATTTCCTTGAGGGTGTCAGCCTGTTTTTGACTGCTTGTTTTAAGATTTTCCAAGTTCTCTTTAAAATCATCCATCTTCAAAGACAACTCCTGCAGGGTAGATGCCTTCTGTTGCAGTTCCTTCTTTAAGGCAGCATCCTGGTGAGAATTCTTTGAGTTGCTCATTTAAACAAGTGAATATATCTCCAAGCTTTTTGACAGGAAATTATTTGTAAAACTTCACCAAAGTTTCCAATTATTTAAATTAGTCCTTTATCTATAAGATTTTACACTTTGAAGAAAAAAAAAATAATATTTTTTCCTGTCTTATTTATCTAGTTATATGGAGCTCTAAAATACTGCTGCTTTCAGTTAGCCATTCAGGCTCCGTCCCTTAAACTAATACTTTGTTGTGTGTGCACACCCTTAAACTAATACTTTGTTGAAGCACCTTTTGACTTAATTATAGCATTCAGTCTTCTTGGGTACACACCTGCCATCAATTAAAGAGACTCTGATTAAGCCCAATAAAAGTTCAGCTGTCCTAGTAGGATTTTCCTGACATTTACTCAGTTGCCTGCTACAGCAAAAGCCATGGTTCGCAGAGAGCTTACAAAGCATCAAAGGATCTCATTGTTGAAAGGTAGCAGTCAGGAGATGGGTACAAAAAAATTTTCACAGCATTGGATATACCATGGAACACAGTGAAGACAGTCATCAAAAAGTGGAGAAAATATGGGACAATAGTGACGTTGCAAAGAACTGGATGCCCCTCTAAAATTGATGAAAAGACAACATGAAAACTGGTCAGGGAGGCTGCCAAGAGACCTACAGCAACACTGAAGGAACTGGAGGAATTTCTGGAAAGTACTTTTTGTGTACTACATGTAACAACAATCTCTCATATTCTCCATATGTCTGGACTATGGGGTAGGGTTGCAAGATGAAAGCCTTTTCTTATACAGAAAAAACATCCAGGCCCGGCTAAAATTTGCAGAACAATACATCATGTTTCCCAAAAGTATGTCAGAAAATATGTTATGATCTGATGAGTCCAAGGTTGAACATTTTGGGCACAATTCCAAAAGGTACGTTTTGCGCAAAAGCAACACTTCACATCACCAAATGAACACCATCGCCATGGTGAAGCATGGTGGTGGCAGTATCATGCTTTGGAGTTGCTTTTCTTCAGCTGGAACTGGGGCTTTAGTCAAGGTGGAGGGAATTATGAACAGTTCCAAAATACCAGTCAGCTTGGGCCCAAACCTTTCAGGCATCTGCTAGAAAGCTGAAGATGAAGAGGAATTTCACCTTTCAACATGACAATGACACCAAGCAGACATCCAAATCAACAAAAGAATGGCTTCACTAGAAGAAAATTAAAGTTTTGGAATGTCCCAGCCAGAGCCCAGACCTAAATCCAATAGAAAATCTGTGGGTGACCTGAAGAGGGCTGTGCACAAGAGATTCCCTCACAATCTGACATATTTGGAGTGCTTTTGCAAGGAAGAGTGGGCAAATATTGTCAAGTCAAGATGTGCCATGCTGATAGACTCCTACCCAATAAGACTGAATGCTGTAATTAAATCAAAAGGTGCTTCAACAAAGTAAAGGTGCTTCAACAAAGTATTAGTTTAAGGGTGCGCACACACAACAAAGTATTAGTTTAAGGGTGTGCACACTTATGCAACCAGTGTATTGTATGTTTTTTATTTTTTATGTTTTTCCCCTAACAGATTTGTTTGTTTTTTAATTGAATTGTACAGGTTATAGGTCACATTAAAGGTGAGAAAAGTTTTGAAATGATTTATTGTGGTCTCATTTTTTTATATCAGAAAATCTTGGCATTTGAACAGGGGTGTGTAAACTTTTTATATCCACTGTGTGTGTGTGTGTGTGTGTGTGTGTGTGTGTGTGTGTGTGTGTGTGTGTGTGTGTGTGTGTGTGTGTGTGTGTGTGTGTAAGTAATGATGAAACAGATTACATGCTTGTATGTGTGTACTTCATGTCCTTTAAATAAAAAAAAAAAAAAAAAAATATATATATATATATATATATATATATATATATATATATATATATATATATAAATATAAAATGGTCTACTTCACTTGACCTAAAACTCATTTAACTGACACCCATTTGACCGACTCCCAACTGACCTAAATTTCATTTGACTGACAACTCATTTGACTGACTTTCATTTCACAGACAGCTTATAATGCTGAATTGTAACATACTAAATCTTAAACCATAGACAAGCACACTTAGAACACCAACAACCAACCCTTTCCAGAACTTAAAAACTACTTACTTACCCTTTTAACAGAAATGGGAACAATGTACAACCAATCTAGGTGGGGGGCTACGCCCCTCACAACCCTCCAATGTGGGGGGCTGTGCCTCCCCTAAATATGTATACTAACTCCAGGATCGCACTACAGTGGGGAAAAGGGCATACACCTTTAACTTGTCTTACAGTACTCTACACGCTGGCACTACTGCTGGTAATGCACAAAACATTCGCCAAGTTACTTTAGATACTTCCCATACAAATGTAAATAGAAAAACCCACGTTTAGAAACACTACAGCACTACCTTCTACATGACTATCAGAATTCTAACAGTCAACAATGTAAGTTGCATTAATTCTTTTTATCACAAGCAAGTCACAGGTGAAGGAAAACCAAGTCTATGTCTTAAATGTCGGTGAAGTGGGAGTCAGTCAAATGAGATGTCAGTCAAATTAAATTTAGGTCAATTGGGTGTCAGTCAAATAAGTTTTAGGTCATGTGAAGTAGACCTATATATATATATATATATATATATATATATATATATATATATATATATATATATATAAAATGTGTGTATGTAGCATGCATAATACCATATGTGGGATTCAGTACAATTTGAACACATCTAGAGAAAAATATATAATACATATTTTTGTAAGTATTCACATGTGTACTGACATATTGGTGTGTGTGTGTGTGTGTGTGTGTGTGTGTGTGTGTGTGTGTGTGTGTGTGTGTGTGTGTGTGTGTGTGTGTCTGTGTACAAAGGATCATAGGAGGTTACTAGGCTAATGACCCTGGGGTCCTTACAAGTCTAGCCAAGAGTTTATCCCCAAAAAGAAACCTTAGTCAGCACCTGTCACCCCTATCATTCAGGGACACGGATGGAATCCCTGGGACAAATTTGTGGTTTTCCATCCACTCATCAAGTTTGTGCTTGAAGAGGGTCAGTGAGGTGCTCTGTTTGACATGTATGGGAAGTCTATTCCAGGGACAGGGCAGCCTCTGGGAGATAAACCTGTTTCTCCAGCAAGTTTTGTTGATGTCACATATTAGATTCAGGCCTTTCAAGTAGGTAATGCATAAGGAGTAAAACTTATGGATATGGAACATCTCTAGTAAGGCAGGGTCTGAGATTGCCTTGTAGGAGAGACACAGATTAACCCTAAGCAATCTGTACGATACTGAATAGAGTGATAGTAATTTGAGCCTGTCTACACAGGACAGGTATTGGAGGCTATGGATTCTCTTTGGGAGGTATTTCCATGGTCTTTCCAGTTGGTACAGGTGTTTGGAGAGGTACATACCAAATGGGGCATTATACTCAATTATTGGTCTAATGAGGGAGGAGTATTTACCTCAGCAAGAGCCTGCCTGGGTGTCCTGCAGATTTCTACAGCAGCAGAGAACAAAAAGGAGACTCTGAGTGGGATTAAGCACCTCTGTTTTGCTTTTTATTGCTTGATATTTCTAGCCACATTGTTCTGACCACTTTTTTATCAATTTTGCTACTTATCCGAACTGTTTTTTACCAAATACTGTTTGCACTATAAAGTATTTGTTTTTTAAGTGTTTTTTTATCTGTTTAACTATAAAAGGCTACACACTCAAGTGCGATAGCCTATCTTCCATGTTAAAAGTGTTTATCTGCTATTTTTTACTTTACTTTTTGAAAAAAAAAATCCTACCCCTATACTCATTTCCTACCTTTCTAGATCCTGTAAAGTCCGGTTTTCAGAGTTTGCTGAATTCTGGGCTGTTTGTAAGTTCCTGTGTTGCCCAGACCTTTCTAAGATAGAGGGAAACTTCTCTGTTCATCAGTGAGAGTGGTGAGCTTTGGAACAGCCTATCTATTGGCCATTTTGGGCTGTTTCTATCTTTATATTTCTGCTTGAAAACCCATGTTTGCGCAATTTATGCACTTGTATTACTTCAGCAAGAGCCAGCCTGGGTGCCCTGCAGAGTTCTACAGCAGCAGACAGCAAAAATGAGACTTTGAGTGGATTAAGTACCTCTGTTTTGTTTTTTATTGCTTGATATTGCTAGCCGCATTGTTCTGACAGCTTTTTAATTAACTTTGCTAGTTATCTGAACTGTTTTTTTACCAAATACTGTTTGCACTTTAAAGTATTCTTTTTTAAGTGTTTTTGTATCTGTTTAACCGTAAAAGGCTGCAAACTCAAGTGTGATAGCCTATCTTCCATGTTAAAAAGTGTTTATTTGCTGTTTTTGACTTTACTTTTTGAAAAATACAAAAAAAAATCCTATCCCTATACTTGTTTCCCACCTTTCTAGATCATGTAAAGTCCAGTTTTCAGACTTTGCTGAATTTTGGGCTGTTTGTAAGTTCTTGTGTTGCCCAGACCTTTCTAAGATAAAGGGAAGCTTCTCTGTTCATCAGTGAGAGTGGTTTCAACCCAGAAACTGTAGTTTTATTGGCTGTTTTTGGCTGTTGCTATCCCTTTCATCTTTCTGCTTAAAAGCCCATGTTTGCGTGTTTTTTGCACTTGTAACCTCAGCAAGAGCCTGCCTGGGTGTCCTGAAGAGTTCTACAGCTGCAGAGAGTGAAAATGAGACTTTGAGTGGATTAAATACCTCTGTTTTGCTTTTTATTGTTTGATATTGCTAGCCGCATTGTTCTGACTGCTTTTATTAACTTTGCAATTTATCTGAACGATTGCTTTACCAAGTACTGTTTGCACTTTGAAGTATTCATTTTTAAGTATTTTTTCATCTGTTTAACTATAAAAGGCTACACCCTCAAGTGTGATAGGCTATTTTCCATATTAAAAGTGTTTATTTGCTGTTTTTAACTTTACTTTTTGAATAAAAAAATCCTATCCATATAGTCGTTTCCCACCTTTCTAAATCCTGTAACGTCCGGTGTCCAGAGTTTGCTGAATTCTGGGTTGTTTGTAAGTTCCTGTGTTGTCCAGACCTTTTTAAGATAGAGGGAAGCTTCTCTGTTCATCAGTGAGAGTGGTGAGCTTTGGAACTGCCTGTCACTGGAAGAGTGGTTTCAACCCATAAACTGTAGTTTTATTGGCCATTTTGGGCTGTTTCTATCATTTTCATCTTTCTGCTTAAAAACCTGTGTTTGAGTGTTTTTTGAGCTTGTATTACCTCAGTAAGAGCTTGTCTGGGTGTCCTGCAGAGTTGTACAGCAGGAGAGAGTGGAAAGGAGACTTTGAGTGGATTAAGAACCTCTGTTTTGCTTTTTTTTTTGCTTGATATTTCTACCCGCATTGTTCCGACTGCTTTTTTATTAACTTTGCTAATCATATGAGATGTTTTTTTACCAAATACTGTTTGCATTTTAAAGTATTCTTTTTTAAGTATTTATTCATCTGTTTAACTGTAAAAGGCTACACAGTCCAATGCGATAGCCTATTTTCCGTGTTAAATGTGTTTATTTGCTGTTTTTGGCTTTACTTTTTGAAAACATCAAAAGAAACCCCTCCTACCCTATACTCGTTTCCTACCTTTTTAGATTCTGTAAAGTAGAGTTTCCAGGGTTTGTTGAATTCTGGGCTGTTTGTAAGTTTCTGTGTTGCCCAGACCTTTCTAAGGTAGAGGGAAGCTTCTCTGTTCATTAGTGAGAGTATGTCCAAGATGAAAGAGGTAGATACACCAAGACAGTCGAAGCCAACCACAATTGTATATCACAGCAACACGAATTTATTGAATAAAGTAAGCGTTTTCATGTCTGCCAGGACGCTTCATCAGACTTAATAATTACAGCCATTTTTTCATTCATTTAAATAGCCTACATCCTCCTATCACAAAGCATACATCTGCACTCATCAATAATGCACAATACTATTGGTGTATGTATGAAAAAAGCACTCTTACAGTAATATGTATGGACATATGTAAGATACTATGTATATATAAGAAATATAGAGAATATATAAAAAACTGACATATGTAACAAATGTTATACACTTTAAAAACATTAATGAATTATGTACAAGCATATGAAAAAGTACATATAAAAAAAGACTTATATTAACTTGCATTAAAACTAATCATCATAAAAAACTAATCATCATTAAAAATGCTGACCATCATAATACTTCGCTTACAATGTATATATTTAACCTAGTGTTTCAATGGTCTATCAACAAGAAAAGGTCTCAATGAAATCTTATCATTGAGACCATGACCTCTATCTGCCGATAGTTTAGTAATCCATTTAATCTCTTCTTTTTCAGTTTTGTTACTTATACATCCCAATCTTTCTGTAGTGAAAATATGTTCTATTACCATAAAACTAAAAGAATGTGTACTATCATACTGCATAATATGATTAGCCAGGGCATTAGTCTCATTCTCTCTATTAATAGCATAGATATGTTCCCTTATACATTCCCTAAGTGTTCTATTAGTCATGCCAACATAGAAACAATGGCATTTCTTACATTGACTAAGATAGACCACATTTCTAGATTTACAGTCTGCATAATGTGAAAATTCATATTTCTTACCAGTATCAGGGTGTATAAACACATTTGAGTTCTTTACAAAAGCACATTGATTGCAACTGCGGCAAGCATAGGTACCTTTTCTTTGTGAAATTACCCCTTCCCTCTTGTTCTTATCATAACATAACAATCTCTTGAGTGACTTGGTATTCTTATAACTAAATGCCGGATTATTACCTACTACATTGGCAATCTTGTCATCTAACTGTAGAATATTCCAATGTCTTTTAATAATGTCTACAACCGAGGTATTGTTATTAGTGTATGGAATAACTATCTTTTTTCTATATTGTTTATTCCTGTTCATTACAGTATGGGTAGATGCATTCCTATGTATGTAGGGCAAACCTGTCCCTTCACGTTCCACTTCATGTAGTCCTTTAAGATCTCTTCTATGGTACCCCCTATCCAAAAATTCTTTCTCTATTCCTATAATCGCTTCAGAGAACACTGAATCTTTACTAGTAATACGTGAGTATCTAATAGCTTGATTTTTAACTATATCCCTGTGTATATGTGGAGGGTGCATGCTATCCCTGTGTAGAATAGCGTTTTTCCTGCAGGATTTTCTGTATATTTCTGTACTAAGGATACCATTCTCCTTCTCCAATAACACATCTAGAAATTCAATCCTATTCTGTGAGATGGTGCTAGTTAACTTCAAAAACGTAGTAGTGCTATTTATATATGTAATAAATTCATCTAAACTACTAAGGTCACCGCCCCAAATCAAAAAAACATCGTCCACAAATCTTTTATAGCATTTAATGTATTTTGAATAAATCATATGTTCAAGTATATATGTAGATTCCCAATATGCCAATACTAGGTTGGCATATGAATTGGCGCATGATGTACCCATCGCCACGCCCATAATCTGAAGATAATATTCTTTCCCAAATGTAAACACATTATTTGATAGAACTAGGTCTAACAGCAAGAGTGCTTTTTTCATACATACACCAACAGTATTGTGCATTATTGATGAGTGCAGATGTATGCTTTGTGATAGGAGGATGTAGGCTATTTGATTGAATGAAAAAAATGGTTGTAATTATTAAGTCTGATGAAGTGTCCTGGCAGACGTGAAAGCGCTTACTTTATTCAATAAATTCGTGTTGCTGTGATATACAATTGTGGTTGGCTTCGATTGTCTTGGTGTATCTACCTCTTTCATCTTGGACATACATATTACTTTTTAGGAGGTGATACTTTACCCTGGATTGTGTTTTTTGTTTTTTGCTCATTAGTGAGAGTGGTGAGCTTTGGAACAGCCTATCTGTCACTGGAAGACTGGTTTCAGTCCAGAAACTGTAGTTTTATTGGCCGTTTTGGGCTGTTTCTATCCTTTTCATCTTTCTGCTTAAAAACCCATGTTTGCACAGGTTTTGCACTTGTATTACCTCTGCAATAGCCTGCCTGGGTGTCCTGAAGAGTTCTACACAGCAATGGTGAAAAGGAGACTTTGAGTGGATTAAGTACCTCTGTTTTGCTTTTTATTGTTTGATATTGCTAGCCGCATTATTCCGACTGATTTTTATTAACTTTGCTACTTATCTAAACTGTTGTTTTAGCAAGTACTGTTTGCACTTTAAAGTATTCATTTTTAAGTATTTTTTCATCTATTTAACTCTAAAAGGCTACACACTCAAGTGCAATAGCCTATTGTCCATGTTAAAAGTGTTTATTTGCTATTTTTAAATTTACTTTTTGAAAAAAAAACAAAAAAACAAAAAAAAAATCCTATCCATATAGTCATTTTCCACCTTTCTAGATCCTGTAACGTCTGGTGTTCAGAGTTTGCAGAATTCTGGGTTGTTTGTAAGGTCCTGTGTTGTCCAGACCTTTTTAAGATAGAGGGAAGCTTCTCTGTTCATCAGTGAGAATGGTGAGCTTTGGAATAGCCTATCTGTCACTGGAGGAGTGGTTTCAACCCAGAAGCTGTAGTTTTATTGGCCGTTTTGGGCAGTTTCTATCCCTTTCATCTTTCTGCTTAAAAACCTGTGTTTGAGCAGTTTTTGAGCTTGTATTACCTCAGCAAGAGCTTGCCTTGGTGTCCTGCAGAGTTGTACAGCAGCATAGAGTGAAAAGGAGACTTTGAGTAGATTAAGAACCTCTGTTTTGCTTTTTATTGCTTGATATTGCTACCCGCATTGTTCTGACTGCTTTTTTATTAACTTTGTTACTCATCTGAACTTTTTTTTACCAAATACTGTTTGCACTTTAAAGTATTCTTTTTTTAAGTATTTATTCATCTAACTGTAAAAGGCTACACCCTCAAGTGCGATAGCCTATTTTCCGTGTTAAAAGTGTTTATTTGCTCTTTTTGACTTTACTTTTTGAAAACAACAAAAGAAACCCCTCCTACCCTATACTTGTTTCCCAGCTTTCTAGATCCTGTAAAGTCCAGTTTTCAGAGTTTGTTGAGTTCTGGGCTGTTTGTAAGTTTCTGTGTTGCCCAGACCTTTCTAAGGTAGAGGGAAGCTTCTCTGTTCATTAGTGAGATTGATGAGCTTTGGAACAGCCTATCTGTCACTGGAAGACTGGTTTCAATCCAGAAACTGTAGTTTTATTGGCCGTTTTGGGCTGTTTCTATCCTTTTCATCTTTCTGCTTAAAAACCCATGTTTGCACAGGTTTTGCACTTGTATTACCTCCGCAATAGCCTGCCTGGGTGTCCTGAAGAGTTCTACAGCAGCAATGGTGAAAAGGAGACTTTGAGTGGATTAAGTACCTCTGTTTTGCTTTTTATTGTTTGATATTGCTGGCCGCATTATTCCAACTGATTTTTATTAACTTTGCTACTTATCTAAACTGTTGTTTTAGCAAGTACTGTTTGCACTTTAAAGTATTCATTTTTAAGTATTTTTTCATCTATTTAACTCTAAAAGGCTACACACTAAAGTGCAATAGCCTATTGTCCATGTTAAAAGTGTTTATTTGCTATTTTTAAATTTACTTTTTGAAAAAAAAAAAAAACCAAAAAAAAAATCCTATCCATATAGTCATTTCCCACCTTTCTAGATCCTGTAACGTCCGGTGTTCAGAGTTTGCAGAATTCTGGGTTGTTTGTAAGGTCCTGTGTTGTCCAGACATTTTTAAGATAGAGGGAAGCTTCTCTGTTCATCAGTGAGAATGGTGAGCTTTGGAATAGCCTATCTGTCACTGGAGGAGTGGTTTCAACCCAGAAGCTGTAGTTTTATTGGCCGTTTTGGGCTGTTTCTATCCCTTTCATCTTTCTGCTTAAAAACCTGTGTTTGAGCATTTTTGAGCTTGTATTACCTCAGCAAGAGCTAGCCCTGGTGTCCTGCAGAGTTGTACAGCAGGAGAGAGTGAAAAGGAGACTTTGAGTGGATTAAGAACCTCTGTTTTGCTTTTTATTGCTTGGTATTGCTACCCGCATTGTTCTGACTGCTTTTTTATTAACTTTGCTACTCATCTGAACTTTTTTTTACCAAATACTGTTTGCACTTTAAAGTATTATTTTTTTAAGTATTTATTCATCTAACTGTAAAAGGCTACACCCTCAAGTGCGATAGCCTATTTTCTGTATTAAAAGTGTTTATTTGCTCTTTTTGACTTTACTTTTTGAAAACAACAAAAGAAAAGCCTCCTATCCTATACTTGATTCCCAGCTTTCTAGATCCTGTAAAGTCCAGTTTTCAGAGTTTGTTGAATTATGGGCTGTTTGTAAGTTTCTGTGTTGCCCAGACCTTTCTAAGATAGAGGGAAGCTTCTCTGTTCATTAGTGAGAGTGGTGAGCTTTGGAACAACCTATCTGTTGCTGGAAGAGTGGTTGCAATCCAGAAACTTTAGTTTTATTGGCAGTTTTTGGCTGTTTCTATCCTTTTCATCTTTCTGCTAAAAAAAACATGTTTGCGCAGGTTTTGCACTTGTATTAACTCCGCAAGAGCCTGTCTGGGTATCCTGAAGAGTTCTACAGCAGTAGCGAGTGAAAAGGAGACTGAGTGGATTAAGTACCTCTGTTTTGCTTTTTATTGTTTTATGTTGCTAGCCGCATCATTCCGACTGATTTTTATTAACTTTGTTACTTATCTGAACTCTTGTTTTACCAAGTACTGTTTGCACTTTAAAATTTTCATTTTTAAGTTTTTTTTCATCTGTTTAACTGTAAAAGGCTAAAAACTCAAGTGTGATAGCATATTTTCCATGTTAAAAGTGTTTATTTGCTGTTTTTGACTTTACTTTTGAAAAATACAAAAAAAAATCCTATCCCTATACTTGTTTCCCACCTTTCTAGATCCAGTAAAGTCCAGTTTTCAGACTTTGCTGAATTTTGGGCTGTTTGTAAGTTCTTGTGTTACTCAGACCTTTCTAAGATAGAGGGAAGCTTCTCTGTTCATCAGTGAGAGTGGTGAGGTTTGGAACAGCCTATCTGTCACTGCAGGAGTGGTTCCAACCTAGAAACTCTAGTTTTCTTGGCCATTTTGGTCTGTTTCTATACCTTTCATCTTTCTACTTAAAAACCCATGTTTGTGTGGTTTTTGCACTTGTTATTACCTCAGCAAGACCCTGCCTGGGTGTCCTGCAGATTTCTACAGCAGCAGAGAGCAAAAAGGAGACTCTGAGTGGATTAAGTAACTCTGTTCTGCTTTTTATTGCTTGATATTGCTAGCCGCATTGTTCCAACCTCTTTTTTTATTAACTTTGCTTGTTATCTGAACTGCTTTTTTACCAACTACTGTTTGCACTTTAAAGTATTCATTTTTAAGTGTTTTTTCATCTGTTTAACACTAAAAGGCTACAAACCCAAGTGCAATAGCCTATTTTCCATGTTAAATATGTTTATTTGCTGTTTTTGATTTTACTTTTTGAAAAATACAAAAAAAATTATATCCCTATGCTCGTTTCCCATCTTTCTAGATCCTGTAAAGTCCAGTTTTCAGAGTTTGCTGAATTCTGGGCTGTTTGTAAGTTTGTTTGTTGCCTAGAACTTTCTAAGATAGAGGGAAGCTTCTCTGTTCATCAGTGAGAGTGGTGAGCTGTGGAACAGCCAATGTCTCACTGGAGGAGTGGTTTCAACCCAGAAACTGTAGTTTTATTGGTTGTTTTGGTCTGTTTCTATCCCTTTCATCTTTCTGCTTAAAAATCCATGTTTGCACAGCTTTTGTGCTTGTATTACCTCAGCAAGAGCCTGCCTGGGTGTTCTGCTGAGTTCTACAACAGCATGGAGTGAAAAAGAGACTTTAAGTGGATTGAGTACCTCTGTTTTTCTTTTTATTGCTTATTATTGCTAGCCACATTGTTCCGACTGCTTTTTATTAACTTTGCTACTTATCTGAAGTGTTTTTTTACCAAATACTGTTTGCACTTTATTCTTTTTTTGTGTTTTTTCATCTGTTTAACTGTAAAAGGCTACACACTCAAGTGCGAGAACCTTTTTTCCATCTTAAAAGAGTTTATTTGCTGTTTCTGAGTTTAATTTTTGATGAAAAAAATCCTGTGCTTATACTTGTTTCCCACCTTTCCAGATCCTGTAAAGTCTGGTTTTCAGAGTTTGCTGAATTCTGGGCTGTTTGTAACTTCCTGTGTTGTCCAGACCTTTCCAAGATAGAGGAAAGCTTCTCTGTTCATCAGAAGAGTGGTTTCAATCCAGAAACTGTAGTTTTATTGGATGTTTTGGTCTGTTTCTATCCTTTTCATCTTTCTGCTTAAAAACCCATATTTGCGCAGTTTTTGTGCTTGTATTACTTCAGCAAGAGCCTGCCTGGGTGTCCTGAAGAGTTAGTTCTACAGCAGCAGAGAGATGAAAAGGAGTCTTTGAGTGGATTAAGTACCTCTGTTTTGCTTTTTATTGCTTGATATTGCTAGCCGCATTGCTCTGACTGCTTTTTATGTACTTTTTTATGTTTTTTTACTAAATAATGTTTGCACTTTAAAGTATTCATTTTTAAGTGTTTTCTCATCTATTTAACTGTAAAAGGCTACAAACTCAAGTCTGATAGCCTATTTTCCTTGTTAAAAATGTTTATTTGCTGTTTTTGACTTTACTTTTAGAAAAAAAAAAAAACAAACAAAATCCTATCACTATACTCGTTTCTGCCTTTCTAGTTCATGTGAAGTCCGCTATTCATACTTTGCTGAATTCTGGACTGTCTGTAAGTTCCTGTGTTGCCCAGATCTTTTTAAGATAGATGGAAGCTTTTCTGTTTATCAGTGAGAGTAGTGAGCTTTAGAACAACCTATCTGTCACTGGAGGAGTAGTTTCAACCCAGAAACTGTAGTTGTATTGGCTGTTTTGGACTGTTGCTATCCCTTTCATCTATAAACCCATGTTTGCACAGTTTGTGTACTTGTATTACCTCAGAAAGAGCCTGCCTGGGTGTCCTGCAAAGTTCTACTGCAGCAGAGAGTGAAAAGGAGACTTTGAGTGGATTAAGTACCTCTGTTTTGCTTTTTATTGCTTGATATTGCTAGTCGCATTGTTCTAACCGCTGTTTTATTAACTTTGCTTCTTATCTGAACTTTTTTACCAAATACTGTTTGTATTCATTTTTTAATTGTTTTTTTATCTGTTTAACTGTAAAAGGCTATACACTTAAGTGTGGTAGCCTATTTTCCTTGTTAAAAGTGTTTATTTGCTGTTTTTGACTTTACTTTTTGAAAAACAAATCCTATCCTTAATCTCATTTTCTGCCTTTCTAGATCCTGTAAGTTTTCAGAGTTTGATGCATTCTGGGCTATTTGTAAGTTCCTGTGTTGCCCAGACCTTTCTAAGATAGTGGGAAGCTTCTCTGTACATCAGTGAGATTGGTTAGGTTTGGAACAGCCTATCTGCCACTTGAGGAGTGGTTTCAACCCAAAAACTATAGTTTTATTGGCTGTTTTGGGCTGTTTCTATCCCTTTCATCTTTCTGCTTCAAAACCAGTGTTTGTGTGGTTTTGTGCATCACCCAGTGCTGCGTAGCTAAGATTAAACTATCCCCAGTGCCATAACGTCTCCTATTCAGTTTTCACTTGGAAGTAGCCTGATTCTTAGTTTTAGGACTTGAATTTGCTTCCTCATGCTCATCACTAGTTCAGAACTTATTGTAAGCACTGTATAAGTTATAAACTACTACAGTACTTAACCTTCCTCATTATTTAGAGGAAAACAATTTTTGTACTTATCTTCCTCATTTGATTAGAGGAAAACACCTCTTCTATGTACCTTCCTCACTTGTGTAGAGGTAATTAGTGTCTATTCAGGCATGTCCAAGTGACAGCTCCCAGTGTTTTTGCCTGTCTACCTGATGAATCTGAGCATCTTTGGGCAATGTAGCAATTGTCTCATGTACACTGACAACTCTCTTCACCTACCACCCAACACTACAACCTGTGAGAGATGCATTTATCTAGCCAAACTGGAGGCAAAGCTCTCTCAACCCAAGACTGAACTTGCCAGTCAGGAGGAGAAGGCAAACACCCACTCCACATCACACACACCACATAGTCCCAGTACACCTACACCACCAAGACTTCCACATAAATACACAAAAATCATTCCCGGAGGCTCTCAACAAGAATCTACCCAAACAACAGAGATCTCTAAAGCAGAAACTCAAGCAACCTTCAGCCCTCACCACAACACAAAAGACACATAACACACAGACGCAGTGTGCCACTCAACCATCGCGCATAAGGCAAAACTACGTGCCAAGCACATTGGTCATAGACTCTATAGTCAGGCACACTGATGTTCCACTCACCAGAAAAGACAAGGAGAAGGTTACTGTCAACTGCCTGTCAGGTGACAGGATCCACCACATAACCCAAGCACTCAGGTCACTCAACAAGTACAAATACGACTCAGTCATTGTCCATGTTGGTGTGAATGACCTGAGATGTACTTCCGTGGATTACATGAAAAGACTCATGGAGGAACTGTCTGATCTTGTAATCCAGTCAACTCTGGTGATACTGCCCCAAAATATATCGAACAACCACAAACACTTAACACACCAAGCACTTTATTATAAAGCTTTCAGGTCTACACCCTTCATTAGTATACAGTAACTGTGTTTTCTCTTTATTTAAATAGGAGATACAATTAAATCACAAGTTCCAGCCAGCCTATCACACTAAATAACAATTATATCTTAAAGAGATAGTTAAAAAATGTCACCACTTTAAAATACACTAAAATATTTTTAAGAAACACTAAAATACTTTTAAGAAAATACAAGACATATTAAATTATATAGAGTATATAAAATAAACACTTATATAATTACCATAAATAAACACACATATATATATATATATATATATATATATATATATATATATATATATAAACACACATATACATACACACACATATACACATACATACATACATACATATACACAAACATACATATATATATATATATATATATATATATACACACACACATATATATATATATATATATATATATATATATATATATATATACACATACATACACATATACATGCATACATGCATACACATGCCTACGCATACATACACATACACACACATATGCATACATGTGTATACACATTTTTTCGCAAGAAATTTTCAAAATTTTCAAACCATCATAACAAAACAGTAATATACATTTGCAAAATTAAAACTATATTTTCTCTCTCCGCCTCTTCATTAAAACTGGCTTTTGACTAACAGCATTATTCAAACCTGGACTCACATCTGCCTGAAGCCTAATAATCCATTCAAACTCTTTCAATTCTAGCATATTATTCATATCACCCTTCCTTATACCCATCTCAACCGTACTTATAACCCTAAACTTAAATCTGTTTTTCATCCTCATCCATAATATGTTTGCTTAATGCATTTGTTAATATCTTCCTTCTTATATCAGACTTACATTCTACAATCCTTTCCCTTAATTTTCTAGTGGTTTTACTCACATAAAATGATGTACATGTTGTACATGTAGCTAAATAAACCACCTGAGTTACATTACAAGTTGTTAGGGTTTCCAGGGTGAAAACTTCTCCACTCGGATGTATGAATGTATTATCACCTTCATATAAATCATTGCAACAAGTACAGTTATAACATTTTCTTGTCCCAATTCCCTTTTGTGTATGTCTGTTTTTAACTTTAAAATCTTTATAACAAAGCTTTTGTTTCAAGGTTTCCGAATTCCTGTAAGCATAGCTAGGTCTGTCACCTACTATTGATCTTATCTCAGGCATAGCCATTAAAATAGGCCAATTTTTCTCTATTATACCTCGTACACTACCCGTATTAAGGTTATACGTAGTGAGGTATCTTACTACCTTATTATCCCCATGTGTTGATGTTACATACCTCTCTATTCCTCCACTTAAAACTGGTCTATACTTATTTTCTTTTCCTTTTAACACTTCCTCATAGGTTCCATCTATAATGTCTCTCGGGTATCCATTTCTTTCAAACTCCTGAATCATTACCATAGCCTGTTCCCTAAAATTTCTATCCACAGTGTTCAGTTTACTAGTTCTTATTAATTGTGCTTTCAGTGTCCCTTTGAATGTATGCGGTGCATGCATGCTGCTTCTTTTTATATATCTTGAAGTATCTACTTCCTTCCTATATATCATGGACTCCAGTCTATCCTCATTTTTATATAGATGTACATCTAGGTGATTTATATTTCGATCTGATGCTTCCATTTTAAATTTCAAAAACTTAGTAGAGTCATTAAGATATTGCACATAACTATTTAAATCTGATAGAGAACCACTCAAAATCATAAAACAATCATCTACAAATCTCTTGTAGAATCTAACATTCTGATTCATTTCATTCACATCACTTAGTAAACACGTTTCTCCCATTCATATAATACCAAGTTGGCATAGGTGTTAGCTACGGGAGTACCCATTGCTACACCTGTAAGCTGTAAATACGGTTCTTCATCAAATATATAAAATATTATGCGTCAATACTGTTTCAAGTAGGGTACAGATATTCTCAATCTCCCTACCATACATTTTCACTTCACTGTTCAAGAAATCACGAATAGCATTGAGTCCATAATCATTAGGAATGACAGTAAACGGTGAAGTGATATCTAGAGATGCCATAATATATTTCTCTCCTCCATGGTTTAATTGCCAGTTATATAGATCATGCAAAAAACTGTTAGTATCTTTCAACACTGTAAAGCATCCTTCTAAGTATTTTCCTAACACTGTTTGTAAATATTTAGAAATAGGTTCAGTTATCCATCCACCACCTGAGACTATAGGTCTCAGTGGTGGATCTGTTAGGCTTTTATGTATCTTAGGGATACCATAAATTTGTGGAATCCTAGGACAAGGCACACTTAGGTAGTTAAATAGATCTATGCTTACATCATTGTTAAGCTGTAATTCATATATTACCATATTCACTTCAGTTATGTGTCTTTGCACCTCAATAAAAGGAATTTTCTTAAAAGTACATACTTCATTTAGCATATATTTAAAATTTGTCATGTAAACCTCCTTTTCCATTATAACAACTGCTCCCCCTTTATCAGCCTGCTTTATTACTATGTCATCACAGGTTTGTAGTTCTTTCATTGCTAAATATTCAGAATACGTTATATTATATAATTTTTTCTTATTTTTCCTCCTATAGTAAAGTCTTAATGCATGCTCAACAATATTAGAGAAGGCAGACAATATAGGACATAAAACTGTTGAAAAGACACTCATTTTTTTACAAACGGGGATGAACATAGAATTATCTTTAAAAATTAGCTTCAAACTAACTTGTCGCAAAAACATTTTCAAGTCCGTTATAGCCAGGACTATATCATCCGCTGTATTAGGGATGAATTTCAGTCCTTTGCTTAAAACAGTTAGTTGTGCTTCAGTTAACACTAAATTTGAAAGGTTTACAGTACCTCTTGTCATTTGTACGAGCGTCTACTCATTTTGTTGTGGACAGTCGGGCTGCTGTTTTTCCTCTTCCCTATTGAGCCTGACTGCTGAATTTGCCGTTGCGGTTGTAAGCCCTTCTGGGCCGACTGTAGTAATATTTTCTCTGGTTGTTTTAACCGAAACGGAGAAAAAGAAGTAATTTCTCTCTGCGTGTTCTTTGCCTTAACGTTCTCTTTAATATTGTTCAGGCTACCTGCCGTTGTTGATTCCCTCACCTTAGAACGTACAGCATCATCTCCCTTGGCACCAGCATCACTTTCTACTGAGGTTGGTGCTGTATTCGCGCCTTCCTTAATAGATGAAGATTGCTGCTCATTGGCTGTTTGCAATACTTTGATGACAAGATTCCTTTTAGGGCCCCTTTGGTTGACCGAAGTATCCACCAATGTCTCTTGTATATCAAAAGTATCTAGTTGGTCCAAGGAACTGGCCTTTCTATTTTTCGCAGTCAATGTTTTATCTTTAGAGGTCGTATAAAAGTTTTCATTCTTTGGCCAAGAGAAAATGTGATTATTTCTAAAATCATTGACATCTCTTTGTATTTTGTTTTTCTTTCTCTGCTGAAGCTTTAAATCTAATGTATATAGGCAAGTCAGGACATTCTGATATAACTCAGACAGCTCTGTGAAACAAGACATATTGATAATAGTATTTTCCAATGTTTCTATCTCCTCCAGAAGCTTATTCTCAACAGGTTCAAAGAACACATTCATGAGTCTCATGTAATCTGCACTGAATTTCAAATTTAACTGTTGCCATTGCATTAACAGTTCATTATATGTATTAGCATAGGAGGGCATTTTTAGTATCCTTAACCCTCTCGGTACAACACCCAACTCCAGATAAACTTGAAAGCTTAACCGTTGCCACTGGAGCTGCTTATAAGTCTGAACCTTCTTTTCCAAAACAATCAAATTCTCTTTAAACTCCTCCACATTTTGGTCAATGGTTACCTGTGTACGAGTAACATCAAACATCATTTTCAGTAATGGATTTTCCTGTAGTTGCAGTAACTTTTTAACAGAACCATTCGGTTCTCTTATTACACTTTCCATGACAAACAACGACCTCTCAGCTGGCTGAAGTTCTCCTTGTCTAGTTTGGTGCTAAGAGCATACACCAACCAAAATCTAAAATATAGTCAACTCTGGTGATACTGCTCCAAAATATATCGAACAACCACGAACACTTAACACACCAAGCAATTTATTATAAAGCTTTCAGGTCTACATCCTTCATCAGTATATAGTAACTGTGTTTTCTCTTTATTTAAATAGGAGATACAATTAAATCACAAGTTCAAGCCAGCCTATCACACTAAACAACAATTATATCTTAAAGAGATAGTTAGAAAATGTCACCACTTTAAAATACACTAAAATACTTTTAAGAAACAATAAAATACTTTTAAGAAAATACAAGACATATTAAATTATATAGAGTATATAAAGTAAACACTTATATAATTACCATAAATATATATATATATATATATATATATATATATATATATATATATATATATATATATGTATAAAAATATAAACACATATACACACACACACCACATATACACAAACATATATATATATATATATATATATATATATATATATATATATACACACACATATATATATATATATATATATATATATATATATATATATATATACATATACATATACACACATATATACATATACACATACATACACATATACATGCATACACATACCTATGCATACATACATACATACACATACACACACATATGCATACATGTGTATACACATTTTTCCGCAAGAAATTTTCAAACCATCATAAAAAACAGTAATATACATTTGCAAAATTAAAACTATATTTTCTCTCTCCGCTTCTTCATTAAAACTGGCTTTAGACTAACAGCATTATTCGCACCTGGACTCACATCTGCCTGAAGCCTAATAATCCATTCAAACTCTTTCAATTCTAGCATATTATTCATATCACCCTTCCTTATACCCATCTCAACCGTACTTATAACCCTAAACTTAAATCTATGTTTTTCATCCTCATCCATAATGTGTTTGCTTAATGCATTTGTTAATATCTTCCTTCTTATGTCAGACTTACGTTCTACAATCCTTTCCCTTAATTTTCTAGTGGTTTTACCCACATAAAATGATGTACATGTTGTACATGTAGCTAAATAAACCACTTGAGTTACATTACAAGTTATTAGGGTTTCCTGGGTGAAAACTTCTCCACTTGTTGGATGCATGAATGTATTCATATAAATCATTGCAACAAGTACAGTTATAACATTTTCTTGTCCCAATTCCCTTTTGTGTATGTCTGTTTTTAACTTTAAAATCTTTATAACAAAGCATTTGTTTCAAGGTTTCCGAATTCCTGTAAGCATAGCTAGGTCTGTCACCTACTATTGATCTTATCTCAGGCATAGCCATTAAAATAGGCCAATTTTTCTCTATTATACCTCGTACACTGCCCATATTGAGGTTATACGTAGTGAGGTACCTTACTACCTTATTATCCCCATGTGTTGATGCTGTGATACTGCTCCAAAATATATCGAACAACCACGAACACTTAATACATAAAGCACTTTATTATAAAGCTTTCGGGTCTACACCCTTCATCAGTATACAGTAACTGTGTTTTCTCTTTATTTAAATAGGAGATATAATTAAATCACAAGTTCCAGCCAGCCTATCAAACTAAACAATAATTATATCTTAAAGAAATAGTTAGAAAATGTCACCACTTTAAAATACACTAAAATACTTTTAAGAAACACTAAAATACTTTTAACAAAATACAAGACCTATTAAATTATATAGAGTATATAAAGTAAACACTTATATAATTACCATAAATAAACACATATATATATATATATATATATATATATATATATATATATATATATGTATATATATATATATATATATATATATGTGTATAAAAATATAAACACACATATACATACACACACACATATACACATACATACATACATACTTACATATACACAACATACATATATATATATATATATATATATATATATATATATATATATATATATATATATATATATATATACACACACACACACATATATATATATATATATATATATATATATACATATACACACATGCATACACATATACATGCATACATGCATACACATACCTACGCATACATACACATACACACACATATACATACACACACACATATACACATACATACATACATACATACATATACACATGATATATAGGAAGGAAGTAGATGCTTCGAGATATATAAAAAGAAGCAGCATGCATGCACCGCATACATTCAAAGGGACATTGAAAGCACAATTAATAAGAACTAGTAAACTGAACACTGTGGATAGAAATTTTAGAGAACAGGCTATGGTAATGTTTCAGGAGTTTGAAAGAAATGGATACCCGAGAGGCATTATAGATGGAACCTATGAGGAAGTGTTAAAAGGAAAAGAAAATAAGTATAGACCAGTTTTAAGTGGAGGAATAGAGAGGTATGTAACATCAACACATGGGGATAATAAGGTAGTATGATACCTCACTACGTATAACCTCAATACGGGCAGTGTACGAGGTATAATAGAGAAAAATTGGCCTATTTTAATGGCTATGCCTGAGATAAGATCAATAGTAGGTGACAGACCTAGCTATGCTTACAGGAATTTGGAAACCTTGAAACAAAAGCTTTGTTATAAAGATTTTAAAGTTAAAAACAGACATACACAAAAGGGAATTGGGACAAGAAAATGTTATAACTGTACTTGTTGCAATGATTTATATGAAGGTGATAATATATTCATACATTCAACGAGTGGAGAAGTTTTCACCCTGGAAACCCTAACAACTTGTAATGTAACTCAGGTGGTTTACTTAGCTGCATGTACAACATGTACATCATTTTATGTGGGTAAAACCACTAGAAAATTAAGGGACAGGATTGTAGAACATAAGTCTGATATAAGAAGGAAGATTTTAACAAATGCATTAAGCAAACACATTATGGATGAGGATGAAAAACATAGATTTAAGTTTAGGGTTATAAGTACGGTTGAGATGGGTATAATGAAGGGTGATATGAATAATATGCTATAATTGAAAGAGTTTGAATGGATTATTAGGCTTCAGGCAGATGTGAGTCCAGGTTTGAATATTGCTGTTAGTCAAAAGCCAGTTTTAATGAAGAGGCGGAGAGAGAAAATATAGTTTTAATTTTGCAAATGTATATTACTGTTTTTTTATGATGGTTTGAAAATTTTGAAAATTTCTTGCAGAAAAATGTGTATACACATCTATGCATATTTATGTGTATGTGTATGTATGCATAGGTATGTGTATGCATGTATATGTGTATGTATGTGTATATGTGTATATGTATATATGTGTATATGTGTGTATATGTATATATATATATATATATATATATATATCTATATATATATATATATATATATATATATATAAATATGTATGTTTGTGTATATGTATGTATGTATGTATGTGTATATGTGTGTGTGTATGTATATGTGTGTTTATATTTTTATACACATATATATATATATATATATATATATATATATATATATATATATATATATATGTTTATGGTAATTATATAAGTGTTTACTTTATATACTCTATATAATTTAATATGTCTTGTATTTTCTGAAAAGTATTTTAGTGTTTCTTAAAAGTATTTTAGTGTATTTTAAAGTGGTGACATTTTCTAACTATCTCTTTAAGATATAATTGTTGTTTAGTGTGATAGGCTGCCTGGAACTTGTGATTTAATTGTATCTCCTATTTAAATAAAGAGAAAACACAGTTACTGTATACTGATGAAGGGTGTAGACCCGAAAGCTTTATAATAAAGTGCTTGGTGTGTTAAGTGTTCGTGGTTGATCTTGTAATCCAGGCAGGTATGACCCTAACCCTGAGTAGAATCCTACCTTCACCCAGAATGATACCGCAATACAAGGACAAAATGATTGACTTCAACAATTGGCAAAACATCTGGTGTCATTCAGAGGGGATCCAGTATTTATCTGCCTGGGATGACATGATTGACAGGCCACGATGATTTGCCAGAGATGGCCTGCACCTGTCACCCCTGGGATTCCAGATACTGGCAAAGGCTCTTGCCACCTCTATAGTGCCTTTTTTAGGCAAAGCTCAAAAAACAAAAAACACCACCTTAACTGATACAGGCAAGCAAAAACTGAAGGTAATGCTACTCAACACTCGAAGTCTAAACCTCAAAATGCACTCACTCGAGGCACTCCTTAAAATGGAGAATATCGATATCTGTGCAGTGACAGAAACCTGGTTCAAGGCTCCAGAGAGCACCCCTACATTACCAGGATATAACTCATACCATACCTTTTGGCCATCAATCCAGGACTGGAACACCAAGGGTGGAGGTGTGTCCATATTCATTTAGGACAACCACACCTCTAGACTAGTTGCCCAACATAATTCATCCGAAATTATACAAGTGCAATTAACTCTGTGCAAAACTACAGTCCATATTGTAGCTTGCTACAAATCCCCCACCAAGCCCCAGGATTCCTACTCCTCTTTTCTTGACATAATAGAGAATATCCGGGTCCAGCCAAACACCCTAATATTGGAAGATTTCAACTACCCACCATTAACTGGGAAAACTACTCTTGTACCAACTCCTTTCCTCAATGCTTCCTAGAATTTGTAAACTCTAATGCCCTGGATCAACTTGTCCACACCCCTACCAGGGGCAAAAATATCCTAGACCTAGGACTTACCAACATGAGTGACAGGTTCTCCACACCTGAAGTCAGCTCCTTGTTGGTCAGATCCGACCATAAACTAATCACCCTAGATATCCACATCCCAGCCCCACCTCCCACTAAGGAAACCCCTGTAAAAAACTTCTCCAAAGCCAACTTTGTACTACTTAAGGCAGAAGTGGCCAATTTCACAACTCCCATGCAGATGGACAAAACAGTTACCACTGCCAAATCTTATACAAACGCACACTATAAGCACCTACATGGGTGCATGGATCGTGCCATGCCTAATAGTACCAAGACGCAGTCCTCTAAAAAAAAAAAGGAAACCAATCTAGTGGTCCTCTGCTATTATCAAACTCTACAACAGAAGGATGAAACTGTTGCAAAAGAGAATAAAATCCCACGAGTGGAGGAACTCCCTGGTCAGTCTCAGCAAGAAGCTGAGATCTCTCATAAAATCCTCCAAAGCGAACTATGGAAATAAGACTGCCACTGACTCTAAGGACAACCACAAAGCATTTTACAGCTATGTCAAGAATCTCAATGGCAACACCCAGATTTGCTCTGAGCTACAGCACAATGGCACAAAATCCATGGAGCCAACTGATATCACCAACATCCTAGCTGATAGGTTCAGTGCCAACTTTACTTCTCCCTCACCTCCTAAAGGGCCCATATCCATACTGGAAGAATGCAGTGTCCCTACAATCTCACCTGAACAGGTGAAAACTGTACTATCTAAAGCTAAGAATACAGCATCCATGGGACTGGACAATATCCCTGCCTGCGTTCTACATGAGCTTCAGAATGAACTAGCCCCCACCTAAGCACCATGTTCAATCATAGCCTCTTGACAGGCTTTGTACTCATTGAATGGTGCATGGCAACAATTGTACCACTCCACAAAGGGGGAGCCACCATGGACCCCGGTTACTATCGCCCTATTAGCCTGATGAGCCTGGACTGCAAGGCCATGGAGCGTATTATCACGGAACTCAAACAAGGATATTGGTAACCTCCAAACTCTGGACCCCACCCAGTTCAGATTTGTGAAGGGTAGATCATGCCTCCTGAACCTGGTCGACTTTTTTGAAACAGCCACCAAAGCCGTGGATGAGGATAAGGCAGTCCACACAGCCTATCTTGACCTCACCAAGGCTTTTGACACCATCCCCATTCTAGTATCATAAATAATCTCATCAAGCTGGGGTATAAATCCATACATCACCAGATGGGTTGCCAACTGGCTCACAGACAGAACCCACACTGTAAAAATTGCAAACTCCAAATCCGACTCCAAACCTGTGACCAGTGGAGTACCACACGGTTCAGCCTTGGGTCCACTCCTGTTTGGGATCTATTTCTCTGAAGTACAGGCCAACACAGAGGGCCTCTGGCTGACAAAGATGAGTGCAAATTGGGTTCCATACTCGAGTCCCCAAATGACATAGACATCTTCCAAAAGGGCCTCACCAAGACTGATGTCTGGTGTCAGGGCCATGGCCTCAAGCTCAACACCAAAAAATGCCTGTCATCCCTTTAGGTAAAAACCCAATACCCACAGACTACCACATAGGTGGCAGCCCACTTAACACGGAAGGTGTGATAAGAGCCCACGGGACTCTAGTGGACAGTAGTCTCTCCTTTGATGATCACATCACCACAGTGGTCAGGAAATCCTTCTACATAGCACACCTCATTATGAAAGGGTTCTCATTCAGAAAAAAATAAGTGATTGTCTCCCTCTACTCGGCTCTCATCAGACCCATTATAGAGTGCCCCATTTGGAATGTACCTTACAAGGCATCTGCAGCAGCTAGAAAGGCCACAAAACTACCTCACTAAGAGGATTATGGGACTCAAACAGTTACCCTATGCTGACTGCCTCAAAAAACTCTGGCTTTACTCTGTAGCATATCACCTACTCTGAGGTGATCTCTGCCCAACATACAAAGCTATGTCAAACCCTGAGCTGCTGAACATGCCCCACCTAAAGAAATCCTAATCCCTCAGAGCCAAACGCTCTGGGGACCTAAACCTTGTCACCACAATTAACAGAACATGCTGGAAGGATAGATTCCTGTCCCATAGACTTCCCATACTCTGGAACAAGCTACCTATCTATGTCAAGCAGAGTTTGTCACTAGCAATCTTCAAGAAAAATCTTGACGAGTGGATGGGTAATAGGAAATTCACTCCGGGCAACACATCAGTGGCCCTGCTAGACAGGGGCACAGGTAAATAGCATCCAGGGGTGGTGAAATCCAGGGAACCTTGTTGGCTAGGCTTACATAGGCCCTAGGGCTGATAGCCTAGTACTTACCTATGAAACTATGAGTAGAGAGAGGTAATAACCTCCTTTTTTTCTGGATGCAATCCCTTTACTTGTAAGATGAACCAAGTAAAAGGCTTTTCTGAACACTGCCGCTACATGATAGTCGAATGTGAGGTTGTTGTCAGCCTGACTAGCCAGGTCTCTCATCACAGATTGTGTGCTTAGGGGGTTGATGCTGATGTGGGAATCAGTAGGGGCCGTGTTTTTGCTGAATGGTACGGTGATACATTTTTTTGTGTTTAGCTTGAGGCCATGACTTTGGCACCAGTCATTAGTTGCTGTGAGACCCTCTTGCAGTATGTTAACATCATTTGGGGAGTCAGTGAGAGCACCCAACTTACAGTTGTCTGCACACTTGGTCAGCCACAGGCCTTTTGTCTTTGCCTGGATCTCAGAGAAATAGATGACAAACAGTAGAGGTCCCAAGACAGATCCCTGGTGAACTCCACTAGTGACAGGTCTGCTATCAGAGGTAGAGGCACCTATTTTGACTTTGAGGGTTCTGTTTGTGACCCAGTTGGCCACACACTGGATGAGATAGGGATTTACACCAAGTTGTATTAGCTTTTCAATGATGCGCAAGTGGGAGATTGTGTCAAAGGAATTGGCTAAGTCAAGGTAAGCTGTATGCACTGACTTTCCCTCATCCAGGGTCTTGGTGACATTCTCAAAGAAGTCAACCAGGTTCAACAGGCAAGATCTGCCCTTGCCAAATCTGAACTGGGTGGGGGTCAAGTGCTTGGAGATTGCCTATGTTCTTGTTTATGAGGTCCATAATAATATGATCCATGGCCTTACAGATCAGACTTGTCAAGGTAATGGGGCAAAGTTTCCAGGGTGAGTAGTGGCACCACTTTTGTGCAAGGGGATGACAATGGCAGTTCTCCACTCTGCTGGAATGAAGCCTGTACTTAGGCTGTGGTTGAATAGGGTGCTCAATGGAGAAGCCAGTTCTTGCTGGAGATAGTGCAGAATACCGCCTTCGATACTATCAGGTCCCATGGAAGCTGTGTTCTTTGCCTTGGATAGGGCCTTTAGCACTTGACCTATGGAGATGTGAGGTGTGGGACAAGTATCAGGGATGTCAAAAGGGCCTTTGGGGGGAATGGGGGTATAATTTTCACTGAACTATCTGCAAGCAGGTTGGCTAAATCAACAGGATCAGTTTAAGTGACACTGTTAAGTACTAATTTGGAACAAATCCGGGATTTGCCATGGAGGTTCCTGACATAACTGGAGAAAGCTTTGTGGTTTCCCTTTGCTTTGGAGGCTACTTTTGATTCATAATTCGCTTTGGAGACATTCACTAGTGATCTAATTTGCTTGTTGAGGCTAAGGAGGGAGTTTTTCCAATTTGGAATACAGTGGATATAAAAGGTCCACACACCCCTGTTAAAATGCCAGGCTTTAGTGATATAAAAAAATTAGACCACAATAAATCATTTCAAAACTTTTCCCACTTTTAATGTGACCTATAACCTGTACAATTCAATTGAAAGACAAACCAATCTGTTAGGAGAAAAAATATAAAAAATAAAAAACATAAAATAAGCTGGTTGCATAAGTGTGCACATCTTTAAACTAATACTTTGTTGAAGCACCTTTTGATTTAATTACAGCATTCATTCTTCTTGGGTAGGAGTCTATCATAGGTTCATAGGTTAGTACTAGGCTATTGGCCCTAGGGCCTATATAAGCTAGCCAAACGGTACCTTGGCTTTTGCCACCCAAGAAAATTATTTTCCTGTGCCCCTGTCAAGCAAAGCCAGAGAAGTGATCCCCGGGGTGAATTTCCTATCTCCCATCCAATCATCAAGATTTTTCTTGAAGAGTGCTAATGAGGAGCTTTGTTTGATATAGATATGTAGTTTGTTCCAGAGTATGAGAAGTCTCTGGGACCGGAATCTATCCCTCCATCATGTTCTGTTTATTGTGGTGACAAGGTTTAGGTCCCTAGAGTGTATAGCTCAGAGGGATTGGGATTTCTTTAAGTGCTGCATGTCCAACAGCTCTGGGTTTGACATAGCTTTGTATGTTATGCAGAGATCGTCTCTGAGTAGGCGATATGCGACAGAGTAAAGCTGGAGTGTTTTGAGACGGTCTGTGTAGGGCATCTGTTTGAGGCCGGTAATCCTCTTTGTGAGGTATTTCTGTGGCCTTTCCAGTTGTTGCATGGGACATCTTGACTTGGCAATATTTGCCCCCTCTTCCTTGCAAAAGTGCTCCAAATCTGTCAGATTGTGAGGGCATCTCTTGTGCACAGCCCTCTTCAGGTCACTCCACAGATTTTCTATTGGATTTAGGTCTGGACTCTGGCTAGGCCATTCCAAAACTTTAATTTTCTTCCAGTGAAGCCAGTCTTTTGTTAATTTGAATGTATGCTTGGGGTCATTATCATGTTGAAAGGCGAAATTCCTTTTCATCTTCAGCTTTCTAGCAGACACCTGAAGGTTTTGGGCCAAAGGGATTGGTATTTGGAACTGTTCATAATTCCCTCCACCTTGACTAAAGCCCCAGTTCCAGATGAAGAAAAGCAACCCCGAAGCATGATACTGCCACAACCTTGCTTCACCATGGGGATGGTGTTCTTTTGGTGATGCAAAGTGTTGTTTTTGCGCCAAGCATACCTTTTGAAATTGTGGCCAAAAAGTTCAATCTTGGTCTCATCAGACCATAACACATTTTCCCACATGCTTTGGGAGGCTTGATGTATTGTTTTGCAAATTTTAGCTGGGCCTAGCTATTTTTCTGTGCAAGAAAAGGCTTCCATCTTGCAACCCTACCCCATAGCCCAGACATACGGAGAATACGAGAGATTGTTGTCACATGTAGTACACAACCAGTGCTTGCCAGAAATTCCACCAGTTCCTTCAGTATTGCTGTAGGTCTCTTGGCAGCCTCCCTGACCAGTTTTTGTCTTGTCTTTATATCAGTTTTGGAGGGACGTCCAGTTCTTTGCAATGTCACTGTTGTCCCATATTTTCTCTACTTTTTGATGACAGCCTTCACTGTGTTCAGTGGTATATCCAATGCTGTGGTCATTTTTTGTACCCATCTCCTGACTGATACCTTTCAACAATGAGATCCCTTTGATGCTTTGTAAGCTCTCTGTGAACCATGGCTTTTGCTGTAGCAAGCAACTGAGTAAATGTCAGGAAAATCCTACTAGGATAGCTGAACTCTTTATTTGGGGTTAATCAGAGTCTCTTTAATCGATGGCAGGTGTATACCCAAGAAGACTGAATGCTGTAATTAAAATAAAAGGTTCTTCAACAAAGTATTAGGTTAAGGGTCTGCAAACATATGCAACCAGCTTATTGTACATTTTTTATTTTTTATATTTTTTCCCTCAATAGATTGTTTTGTTTTTCAATTGACTTGCAAAGATTATAGGTCACATTAAAGGTGGGAAAATTTTGAAAATGATTTATTGTGGTGTCATTTTTTTATATCACAAAAACATGGCTGTAAACGTTTTATATCCACTGTATGTTCCTTTTTACCCTTGGACAACAGTTTCTTCCTTTTGTTGTAAAGCCTGTTGATACAGGATGTCTACCAAACAGGTTTGTATTTCCTTCAGGAGCAGGTTTTAGTTCTATTGGGTATGGCTGAGTCCAAGATTATTATCTGTTTATTGTATACTGCATTAGTGTACTGTTCAGCGTAGTTGTCTGCATCCTCTGAGGGGGACGATGGTGTGAAGCTGCAGATACCCTCCCTTAGGAGGTTGTAGTCAGCTTTTGAGAAGTTTTTTTTAGCTTGTCTATAGTTGGAGGGGGCTGGGTAGGATAGAAACTTCGAATGAGACAGTCCAATGATCTGATCTCATTAGGGAAGAACATACTATGGGAGTGGGCAGCGGTTGGCTATATTGGTGAGAACCAAGTCCAGAATGTTATCTCCCCTTGTTGGGGATGAGACAAGCTGGTCTAATGCATTAGAATTAATGAAATCAGGAATCATTTAAGTGCATTAGTGCAGGAATAGTTAATCCAGTCTTTGATGGGGTAGTTGAAGAGTCAAGTAGATCCAGGTAAGAGGAGTGGGTATCCTGAGTCATGGAAGGGGTTCTGTAGCTGGCTATAACTTGGATGGGTGTCTTGCCAACTGTCAGTAGTTCCAGTGCATCTTGCTGGCAAACCAGTCTGGAGGTATGTCTGTCCTTAATGAAGACAGAGACTCCAGCACCCTTAGTCTTCCCAACTTAATTTTGGGGTCAGAATGTATGGAATGAGATATAGCCTGGTAATGCAGGGATGCTATCTGCAGCCCTGAAAAAGTTTCCATGACTGCACAGACCATCGGCATCTTCCAGTGCAAGGAGAGCCTCCAGTGAGTGCATTTTCAGGTTAAGGCTCCTATAATGCACATATATACAGATGCACACAAAAACACACACATTTGGGGCATATGCATGCATGTGCATATTATATAATTGTCATCATTCTAATCAACCTCCTTTTTCCTGCATTTTATATGTTTCAGATTTTTTTTCACCATACTAGTTATTAGGCTCCACTGTAATGGTTGTTCCATTCAAAAATTTGTAGGTTTAATATGTTTTTGTACTATCCTAGTACAACAAAAGTGATGCAGATATAATTATCTCCTGCCCTTTCCTTTTGTGAAGACATAAAACATTCACTTGATGATTCCTAGTCATTTCATAGGTTCATAGGTATGTACTAGGCTAATGGCCCTGGAGCCTTTACAAGCCTAGCCCATAGAAGTGATCTGGCATGGTGCTACCCAACATTAGTTCCCAGTGCCTCTATCAAGTAGAGCCTCTGGAGTGATCCCTGGGGTGAACTTTCTGTTATCCATCCACTCATCATGATTTCTCTTAAAGAGGGACAGCAAGGTGCTCTGCTTGACATGTATGGAAAGTTTATTACAGAGCATGGGCAGTTTCTGGTTGAGGAACCTGTCCCTCCAGCATGTTCTGTTGATTGTGTTAATGAGATTGAGGTCTCTGGAGTGTGTGGTGCAGAGAAACTGGGATTTCATTAGATATAGCATTTCTAACAGAGCTGGGTCAGACATGGCTTTGTAAGTCAAGCAGAGATTGTCTCTAAGTAGGCGATATGAGACAGAAAATAGCTGGAGTCTATTGAGTCTGTCCATGTAGGACATGTGTTTAATGCCTAGGATCTTCTTTGTAAGGTACTTCTGTGGTCTCTCCAGCTGTTCCAGGTGTCTAGTGAAGTACATGCCAAATGGGGCATTATACTTGATGACTGGTCTATTGAGGGAAGAGTAGAGAGAGATGATGACCTCTTTCTTCCAGGATGCAAGACCCTTGGTAATGAGATGTGCCACATCGAAGGGCTTTCTGACCACAGTCGCAATGTGGTAGTTGAAGGAGAGGTTGCTGTCAACCTGCATCCCCAGATCTCTTATAACGCCTTCAGTGTTCAGTGGGCTCCTATCAATGTGATAGTTAGTGAGAACTGTTTTTTACCAAAGGGAATGACAATGCATTTTTTGGCACTAAACTTAAGGCCATGGTTTCAACACCAGTCATTGGTCTCAGTGAGGCCTTTCTGTTGGATGTCTGCATCACTTGAGTAGTTAATAATGGCTCTCAGCTTGCAGTCGTCTGCGAACTTAGTCAACCAGAGTCCCTTTGTGTTGGCCTGGACTTCTGAGAAGTAGATGCCGAACAGGAGAGGACCCAGGACTGATCCCTGTGGGAATCCACTCGTGACTGGTCAGCAGTCTGACTTGGAGTTCGCTACTTTCACACTGTGTGTTCTATCTGTGAGCCAATTTGCAACCCACCTAGTGATATATGGGCTGATGCCTAGTTTGGTGAGTTTATCAATAATTCCCGAGTATGGAATGGTAACAAAGGCCTTGGCCAGATTGAGGTAGGCTGTATGCACTGCCTTACCTTCATCCACAGCCCTGGTGACTGACTCAAAGAAGTCAACCAGGTTGAGCAGGCATGAGCTCCCTTTCACAAAGACAAACTGCATGGCATCCAGAGTTTGTAGATTTCCTATATCTTTGTTAACCAGGTCCATGATGATGTGCTCCATAGCTTTATATATCAGACTCATCAGGCTAATGGGGCAATAATTCCCAGGGTCTGTAGTCACTCCCCCTTTATGGAGAGGGATGACTGCAGCAGTGCACCATTCGGTAGGCTGTGACTGAATAGAGCACACAGATGTGGTGCCAATTCGCTTTGTAGTTCATGTAGAATACAGCCAGGGATATTATTTGGTCCCACGGAAGCTGTATTATTGGCCTTGGACAATGCAACTTTAACCTGGGCTGCAGTAATGCTGGGTGCCTGGCATTCTTCCGGTATTGTGATTGGTCATTTGAGGGGGTGAAATTGGCACTGAATCTGTCGGCCAGTATGTTGGCAATATCTGTTGGCTCAGTATAGGAGGTACCATTGTGCAGCAACTTAGAGCACATTGGGGTATTGCTGTGGAGGTTCTTGATATAACTATAAAAGGCTTTATGATTGTTTTTAGTGTCTACCATAATTCTGCCTTCATAACTGGCTTTAGAGGATTTGATAAGGGATCTCAACTTTTTGCTGAGGCTAATAAGGGAGTTTTTCCAGTCTTGGGACTTCACCTTTTTCTACAATAGTTCCTTCCTTCTGTTGTAGAGTATTTAATGGTAGAGGACCACCAGATTGGCTTCCTTGTTTTGGAGGAAAGCATCTTGGTTCTGTTGAGTATAGCTAGTTCCATATATTTATGTACATGTTTGTACAGTGCATTGGTATATGATTCGGCAGTCATGCAGCTATTTTCCATTGGCATGGGTACCCTGAAGTTAGCCACCTCTATTTTTAGTAGTCCAAAGTCAGCTTTGGAGAAGTTTTTCAAGGTGGTTACCTTTGCTGGGGTGTGGGAGTGAGATGTGGATTTCCATGGTGATTAGTTTATGGTTGGATCTGACCAGGGAGGGATTGACTATTGCTGTAGAGTAATGGTCGCCCATGTTAGTAATAACCAGGTCAAGGATGTTGCTTCCTTTAGTGGGAGTCAGAATTAGCTGGTCCAGGGCATTGGAATTGATGAATTCCAGGAAGCATTGGGTCAGTGTATTGGTGCTTGAGTAGTTTTCCCAGTTGATGGAGGGGGTAGTTGAAGTCTCTTAGTATGAGAGCATTGGGTTGGAGCTTGATAGATTCCAGGGTGCTTAGAAATGTGGAGTGAGAGTCTAGAGTGTTTCGAGTGACTGCATCTTGAGATTTAGACTTTTACCGTTGAGCAGCTTGACCCTCAGATTGCATTTATTTATAGCTGTTACAGTGGTAATTTGGTCTTTGGAACACCACCTAAAAAGACACTATAGGGGTGGCAAGAGCCTTAGCCAGTACCTGGAAACCCAGGGGAGACAGATGCAGGCCATCTCTGGCAAAGCATCAAGGTCTATAAATCATGTCATCCCAAGCAGACAGATACTGGATCCCCTTAGAATGACACCAGAAACTTAGCCAATTGTTGAAGTCAATCATTTTTTGTTTGTTTGTACTGTTGTATCATTCTGGGTGACAGTAGGATACTGCTCATGGCTAGTGTCATACATGCCTGAGCAGCATAATCCAAGAGCACCACCATGTCTCTTTTCACGTAGTCCAGGGAGGTGCAGCTCAGGTCATTCACACCCACATGGACAATGACAGAGTCATACTTGTACTTGTTGTGGAGTGACCTGAGTGTGTTTTATGTGTCGGATTCTGGCACCTGATAGAGAGCTGACTGTTACCTTCTCTTTATTCAACCTAGTGAATGGGACATCTGTGTGCCTCACTATTGAGTCACCTATGATTAGTGTATTGGGCAAGGTGTTTAACCTTAGGGGCTTAGGTTGAGGGGCACACTGTGGAGGTGAGCTATGTGTTCTGTGGTCTGTGCTGTGTTGTGGTGGTCGAGTGTGTTTCTGTCTTGGAGGTATCTGCTGTTTGGGTAAATTTGTGTTGAGTGCCTCTGCAAAGGTGGGTTTGTGGCTTGTGTTTTTATGTGAGAGCTGTGATAGTGGGTATTCTGGAGGGCTATGTGTTCCATGTGGTGTGGTGTAGGTGCTGACCTTCTCCTCTTGACCAGCTAGTCCAGTCTTGGCTGGAGAGTGCATAGCTTCCAATTTGGTGATATAAGTGCATCTCTCATAAGTCTGAGTGTTGGGAGGTAAGAAGAGAGGGTTGTCTGAGTACATAAGGCAGTTGCTACACTGCCTCAGAATGCCCAAGTGCACCAGGTTAACAGGAGAAAACACAGGGAACTGCCTTTTAATCATGTCAGGAAGGGTGGTCATAACTACTAAGTACTGGAGCTATTTCCATGAAGAATGACTAGTGCTAATGGCTCTCTATAATAATTGCTACAAAAACCTGCTGAAGTGCAAAGCGATTCGGCTATTTGACGTGTGAGAGAGAAAGAACTAGAAAGATCTATGGGAAAAACTGAATAGCAGACTTTCTGGCACCAGTAATAGTTTATCGCAGCTCGGTGCCGCGGAGCTTAAAAAAGTGCAAGCCCATGCAAATGTGGGCTTTTAAACCAGAAAGTTGAAAGGGGATGGAAAAACTGCCCAAACATTCAATAAACTACAATTTCTGGGCCAGAAACCACTCCTCTTGTGGTAGATAGACAACCTAGTGCTTACCACTCCCACTGATAAGCTAGAAGGCTTCCCTCCAACACAGAAGGGATTGGGGGACTCAGAAGCTTACAAACAGTCCTGGATACAGCAAATCTGTATCAGGACTAGACTACTTAGAGAAATATAACATCTTACACCACTGTGAGTTGTGCAATATGGGTGCATACAATTCGTTATTTATAACAAAGTTAATATAGGATCATAGGATCACAGGAGTTTACTAGGCTATTGATCCAGAGGTCATTTCAAGCCTAGCCATTTCATCTCAATGTAATACCATAGATATTCTAGTCAATACCCAGGACTGTATTTAGTAATGACTGCCAATGTCCAGGAGGGTTGTGGGTGCTATCCCCAGTAAGAATTTACGGTGCCCTATCTACTCATTCAGGTTCCTTTTGACAGTGTCCTAGAGAAGCTCTGCTTCACATGTATTGTCACCCTATTCCAAAGACACGGCAGTCTCTGGGAGACAAATCTGTCTCTCCAACACATCCTATTCAAGTTGCAAGCCATATTTAGGTCCCTGGAATGTGTAGCTCTTGTCTCATTTGATTTACGGATGTGCAGCAAATTCATTAGGTTTGGGTCAAAGATTGCTCTGTAAGTCAGGCATAAGTCTCCCCTAAGAAGTCTATACAATACTGAGTATAGTGACAGGGACTTTAGTCTGTCTGTGTAAGGCATGTGCTGGAGGCCCTTGATCTTCTTTGTTAGAAACCTCTGAAGTCTCCCCAATTGCTGTATTTGCTAGATATGGTACATTCCAAAAGGGCTGTTATACTCAATTATGGGCCTGATTAATGATGGGTATGTAGGAGTTATGACCTCCTTTGCTCTAGAGGTGATGCCTTTGCTAATCAAGTGTGCTACATAGAAAGCCTTCCTTACTATAGTAGACACATGGTGGTCAAAGTTAAGGTCGCAGTCTACTTGTGATCCTAGACCCCTTACCACTTTGTAGGTATACAGGGTTTGTTGTTAATTTGATAGTGTGAAGGGACATTGTGTTTACTGAAGGAAATGATGCATTTCTTTGCACTTAGTTTGAGACTGTGACTAAGACGCCAGTCGTAGGTCTATGTAAGACTCTACTGACATAATTTGGGGATTCGATAATTGCACCCAGTTTGCAGTCATCTGCAAACTTAGTTAGCCGCAGCCCCTTAATTATGGCCTGAACTTCTGAGAAGTATATACTAAACAGTAGGGGGCCCAGCACTGACTCTTGTGGCACCCCACTGGTGACAGGTCTGCTGGTTGATGTGGAGTCACCCACTTTGATGGTGTGTGACCGGTTTGTAAGCCAGTTAACAACCCTTCTTACAACAAAGGGATTTACATTCAGTTTGCTAAGTTTATTGGTAATGCCTGAGAGTGGGATTGTGTCAAAGGCCTTGGCCAAGTAGAGGTATGCTGCGTGCACAGATTTGCCTCGTCAATAGACCTGGTCATATTTTTGAAGAAATTCACCAGGTTTAACAGCCATATTTGGCTGGATCCAGGGTTTGGAGGTCACCTTTGTCTTCTTTTATGAGGTTCATGATGATGCATTCCATGACCTTACAGATGAGGCTGGTCAAACTGATGGGTCTATAATTCCCTGGGCTTGTTGCTAAGCCACCTTTGTGGAGGATAATAACTGTTGCTGTTCTCTATTCTGCAGGAACAAAGCCTGTATTTAGGCTATGATTGAATAGTGTACTTAATGGTAATGCTAGTTCATGTTTTAGTTTGTTTAGAAGATAGCCTGGGTTGCTGTCTGGTCCCACAGAGGATGTGTTTTTGTCTTAGACAAGGTTTTAATGATCTGCTCTTGAGGTATGTAGGGTGGGGGAAGTTTGGGGCAAGGTTTGTGATAAGTTTGGAGGGGATAAGGGAGTGAAATTTTCAACAAATCTGTCTGTCAGCAGGTTTGCTATCTCTGTGGGATCAGTATGTGTGATACCATTAGTCACTAGTTTGGCACATGCTTGGGTTCTACCTTTTAGGCTGCATACATAGCTGTAAAAGGCCAAATGGTTTTCCTCAAACTTACCCTTAGAAGATTTAACATGTTGTCTTATTTACCTGTTGAGGTTGTGGAGGGTGCTTTTCCATTGTTGGGGCCTTGTCTCAGTTTTCTTAGACAGCAAAGCAACTTTTTGCATTTGTTGTAAAGTTTTTGATGCTGGATGCCCACCAGGGTGGCTTGTTTTAACTTGGCGCTCTGGATTTGATTCTTTGGAGCAGTCAAGTCTATACACTTGTACAAGTGATTGTTCAGGGCTTTAGTGCAAGCTTTGTTGTAGTTACCACTTCCAGGTGGGGGTGGGGCTTGGAATGCATTTATACCTTCCTCTAGGAGAGTATAGTTTGCCTTGGTGAATTTTTTAGTCTGACTTTGCCCTTTTTGAGTTCTGGTGTTAGTTCCAGTTTGAAGGTGACTGATTTGTGCTCAGATTTAACTAATGAGGGTCCGACAGTTGCTGTGGTGCACCTATTTGCCATGTTAGAGAGGACCAGATCTAATATGTTTGTTCCTCTTGTTGGGGTTTCAACAATTTGTTCCAAGGCATTTGAGTTAACAAAGTCAGGGAACTTTTGCGCTAGTGAGTTAAGGCTAGAGTAGGTTTCCCAGTTGATGGTGTGATAATTGAAATCTCCCATGACTGATTCTCTGGCAATATTTAGATTTATTCTAGTTTGGACAAGTAGGCCTCATGTGCATCATGATCCATGAAGGGAGATCTATAACTAGCTATGACCTGAATGGGGGTCTTACCCACAGTAATCTGAATTTAGAGTAACTACATGGAGTTATCCTGTCTAACTAGACGGGAGGTGAATTTATCTCTAATATAGATAGAAACACTGCCTACTTTGGTTCTCACACATTTGTTTAGTGGTCTGAAGGTGTAGAAGGCATTTTAGCCTTGTAAGGTTGGAGTACTCTCTGTGGCCTTGAACCAAGTTTCTGTGACTCCAAAGACATCTACATCTTCCAAGGATAGGAGTGCATCTAGGGTGTACAGTTTTTGGTTTATGCTCCTAGCATTTAGCAGCATAACCCTTATTTTGTTATGAAACCAACTAACAAAAGATACCACGGTAGAGAATGCGCTGAAAGCAGGTAAATAGTCAAAATGATTATAAAAATAATGTTGAAACCTGCTTAACGACGCACCAAGGAGAACACAAATGTGCAATACCAGCACGTCTGTTCAGACCCAAGTTCACGAAACGCCACAATACACGTATATGCTATAGTAAGTAAAAAGGAATCTATTCAGACCCAAATGCACGTAGTTCCATGTAAACCTCAATGCGAATAGTATAAGGCCAAACAGTCAGTTTATACACAGCAAACTTGATGAATGCTCCAATATTCTTCAGGCAAAAACCAAATAGAATAAAACCCAAGATAAAAAACTGCTTTATTCACAAGATCGGTAAGCGCTTTCGCTGATAAGCTTTTTCAAACCAGTACAAAGCATACTGCAGCACAACAGTTTATATAATAGCATTAATTATTCAATTAAAAAGTTGAATATGTAAATGTTATGTTTGGCAATTTTCATGTCAGCAAATTTGTTTTTGAGACCTTGCCTAAAAAAGGCACTATGGGGAGGCAAGTGCCTTCACCAGCAGCCAAAAGCCTAGTGGTGCCAGGTGGTTTGTCAACCATGTCAACCCAGGCTGACAGAAATTGGATCCCCTTTGAATGACACCAAAAACTAAGCCATTTATTGAAATCAATCATTTTTATGTTTATACTGTGGCATCATTTTAGGTGAGGGTAATATACTGCTCAGGGTTAGGGACACACCTGCCTTGGACACATACTCAGAGAACTCATTCATGTCTCTCTCTTCATATAGTCCAGTGAGGTACATCTCAGGTTGTTCATTCCAGCATGAGCTATGACAGAGTCATAATGGTAGTTGTTGCTGAGAGACCTGAATGCTTGTGTGATCTTTTGAATCCTAGCACTGGACAGGCAGCTGACTTTGACTTTCTCTTTATCCAACCTGGTGAGTGGGATATCCATGTGTCTCACTATGGAGTCTCCAATGACAAGAAAATTTGGTTTATGAGTGTTATGCCTTAAGTGCTTGATAGGTGAGACACTGTTGTTGCTATGTGTCTTGGATGCTGTGGGAACTGTGTTGGTTGTAAAGTGCTATGTTTTGGAGGTCTCTGGTGTTTTTGTCAGTTTTTGGAGAGAATCTCGGCGTATGTTGATTTATGTGTTGGATGTGTACTATGTGCATGAGTAGTGGTGGGTGAGTTGACAACCTCTTCAATGTTACTGGTTCAAGTGCTAGAGAGCAGGGATTCAAGATTCTTGCTGTAGATACATCTCTCGCATTCTGTACTAGAGTGAATTATTAGTAGAAGGTTGTCAGTGTACATCAGGCAGTTGTTACACTACCTCAGGAGACCCAAGTCAACAGGGCTGGCAGAAGATACAGAGGTAGTCTAACTGTTCATAATGCTAGGTTTGAAGAACTGTTATCACAAAGGGGGTGCTTTCAGGACTGATGTAGGAGGTGCTGTGTAGATGGGTATTTCTGATGTTTTTTTTGGTTGGTGGTTTAATAGGTCACAGCTCATTAGCAAACACTACAACAGAAGGAAGAAGCTGTTGCAAAAAAGAGTAAAATCCTCTGATTGCAGGAACTCCCTGGTCAGCCTCAGTATGAAGTTGAGATCTCTCATAAAATCCTCCAAAGCTAGTTACAAAAATAAAATCACCACTGATTCTAAAGACAACCACAAAGCATTCTACAGCTATGTCAAGAATCTCAATGGCGATACTCAGATCTGCTCTGAACTACAGCACAATGGCGCTAGATATACAGAACCAACTGATATTGCCAACATCCTGGCAGATGGGTTCAGTGCAAACTTCAACCTTCCTCACCCCCCAAAGGGCCCATCACTATACCGGAAGAATGCAAAGCCCCTGTAATCATGGCTGCACAAGTAAAGACCACACTCTCCAAAGCCAAGAACACAGCATCCATGGGACCTGGCAACATCCCAGGCTGCATTCTGCATGAACTACAGAACAAACTGGCACCCCACCTAAGTACCATGTTCAATCATAGCCTCACTTTAGGCTTTGTGCCTAATGAATGGTGCAGAGCGACAGTTATTCCACTCCACAAAGGGGGTGTCACCACAGATGCCGGGAATTACCACCCCATTAGCCTGGTCTGCAAGGCCATGGAACATATCATCTTGGAGCTTATAAACAAGGACATAGGTAACCTCCAAACTCTGTCCCCCACTCAGTTTGGGTTTGTAAAAGGTAGGTCATGCCTCCTAAAACTGACTGACTTCTTTGAAGCAGTTGCCAGAGCTGTAGACAAGGGTAAGGTGGTGCACACAACCTATCTTGACCTCACCAAGGCTTTCAACACCATCAACCACTCTAGAATTATAGATAAACTCACTAGACTGGGCATAAATACCTATGTCACAAGATGGGTGGCCAACTGGCTTACTGACAGAACCCACACAGTGAAAGTAGCCGACTCCAAATCCAACTTCAGACCAGTAACAAGTGGAGTACCACAGGGCTCAGTCCTGTGTCCTCTCCTGTTTGGCATCTACTTCTCAGAAGTTCAGGTGTCTTTGGCTAACTAAGTTTGCAGATGACTGCAAACTAGATGCCATAATAGAATTGCCTAATGATGTGGACATTCTACAAAGGGGCCTCACTGAGACTAATGCTTGGTGTCAAAGTCATGGCCTCAAGCTCAATGCCAAGAAGTGCATTGTCATCCCCTTTGGGAAAAACACTGTGCCCATGAACTACCACATAGGTGGTAGCCTACTAAACACCAAAAGTGTTATAAGAGACCTTGGGACACAGGTGGACAGTAGTCTCCTTTGATAATCACATTGCCACAGTAGTCAGGAAATCCTTCTATATGGCACACCTCATCACAAAGGAGTTCACCTCCAAAAAAAAAAGAGGTCATTGTTCCTCTCTACTCACCCCTCATCAGACCCATTATAGAGTACAATGCCCCAGTTGGCATGTGCCTCACAAGACATCTGCAAAGACTAGAAAGGCCACAGAAATACCTCACTAAGAGGATTACCAGCCTCAAACAGATGCCATATGCAGACTGTCTAAAAAAAAACTCCAGCACTTCTCCATCGCTTATCGCCTACTAAGAGGTGACCTCTGCCTAACAAAGAAAGCCATGTCAAATGTAGAGATGTTGGACATGTTACACTTAAAGAAACCCCAATCCCTCTGAGCTACATGCTTCAGGGACCTAAACCTTGCCACCACAATAAACAGAACATGCTGGAGGGATAGATTCCTGTCCCAAAGACTTCCCATGCTCTGGAACAGACTACCCATTCATGTCAAGCAAAGCTCCTCATTAGCCCTCTTTAAAAAAAAATCTTGACAGTTGGATGGGAAATAGGAAATTCACCCTGGGGATCACTTCTGTGACTCTGATAGACAGGGGCACAGGAAAATAAGTTTCTTGGGTGGTGAAAGCCAGGGAACTTTTTTGGCTAGGCTTATATAGGCCCTAGGGCTGATAGCCTAGTACCTATCTATGAACCTATGAGCAATACTTCTTAGACTGGAAATGTACTACAGATGAGGATACACTAATGCACTACAACTATATCTAAGGAAAAAATTGTTGAAATTATCTGTCCGGCTATGTTGCACAACTGTGTGGCAGTGCATTGTGTTGTACAATGCACAAACAAGCAGAAACTTGCTCTAATGCAGGACTTAAATGCTAGAAGCTAAAAAAAAAACTTAAAAAAAAAACTCAAAAGAACCAATGATGGTGCTTACTCCAAGCCCTAGACCAATCACCCTTCACCAGGCAGGTTCCAATCAGCACACTTTTCTCACAAGGGAGCAGAAGGGCACCTTCTAGTCAAAGCTGGACTATGCAACAGCTACCAGCTACACTAATTTAGGAAGAAAACAATAACAAAATTTTTAAACAACAGAAAAGCAGCAGTGAGTCACTAAAAATATTTTAAACAGCATAGAAATAGCAAGTAGTTGCTGAAGAGTGTTTTATACAGCAAATAAATCAGTTATTTAAAAACTGCTTGGTGGGAAAACAGAACAACAGAACAGATGCTTTGCAAACAGTGGAAAATAGCAATAATTGCTTTGCAATCAGAGAAAATAGCAAAAAAAGCTTTGCAAGCAGTGAAATCAGCAACAAAATATGATTTAACAGGCAAGGTAAGGCAAACAAATGCAGTATATCAGTGCAGTTTAAATTACAGTATTAAAATATAGTAGTAAATAAGCAGAACACAATAAAAAGTGCAGTGCATAGTATAATCAAGCAAAAAAAAAAAGCAATTTATGTTTTTTGAGAAACCCAGAAGCCTCCAGTCATCTGATATCTCAGTTTAGAGTTGTGGCTCACAGTTCATCTCGGTTCAAAAAAACAGAAACCTATTCAAAAGCAGGGCTTAAATACGAGAAGCTAAAAAAAAAAAAAAAAAAAAAAAAAAAAAAACTGAAAAGAAGCAATGAGGGTACAAGCCCTAGACCAATCACCCTTCACCTGATAGGTTCAAATCAGCACACTTCTCTCACAAGGGTACAGAAGGACCTCTTCCAATCAAAGATGGCTTGGAAAATGTATCCAAAGAACAACAGCCCCTACAAACAGACCCAGATGCGAGTCCAAACCTGTATCTGGACTATGTTACAGCTACTAGCTACAAAAAAATTAGGCAGGAAACACTAAAGAAATATTTTAAACAGCAGAAAACAGCAGTGAGACTCCAAAAAATGATTTAAACAGCAGAATAACAGCAAGGAGAGACTAAAGAATGTTTTAAACAGCAAACAAATCATTTATTTAAAACACTGCTTGGTAGGAAAACAGAACAAACAGAGTAGATGCTTTGCAAACAGTGAAAAGAGCAACAAAATATGAGTTAACAGGCACAATGAGGCAGACAAGTGCAGTATAACAGTAGAGTTTAGCTTTCAGTATTAAAATACAGTATTAAATAAGCAAAATACAAATGAAAGTGCAGTAAATAGTATAATCAAGCAAAAAGCAAGGAACTTATGGGTTTTGGGAAGCTCAGAAGCCTCTAGACGCCTGGTATCTCATCTCAGAGCTGTGGCTGGTAGCTCATCTCAGTTCAGCGCGGTTTAAACAGTTAAGCATCATTAATGTTTGCATTCTAGTAAATGTTGTTTAATGTTTTATTTATTCACTGTCATACCTTGGCTGTGTGATGTACATGCATTCTTTGTCAAATGGCAGTATTTCTTTTCTTTGTTTTGGTAAGTGCTTGCATTACTTCTAGGGGTTATCATAGACAATAATTTCAAGTTTGACCTACAGGTCAACAAAACCATACAGACCATCAATAATAAGCTTGGATCACTGTATAGAAACAAGACATTTTTAACCCCACTGGCTAGGACTGCAATCGCCTGGTCACACCTACTCTCTACTCTTTTATATGCCTCACCTGTACTCTCAAACCTCAACAAACCTGAACTAGTTAAGCTGTCCCATAGCTACAACCATATTGCCAGATTCGCCACTGGCTCCACCTATAGAACCTACTACTGCCATAACCTGAAACAACTAGAGTGGCTAGAACTGCCCAGCTTAATTAAATTCAATCAGCTCTTAATAGCACACAAAATTCTGTACCACCCTGAGGATACCCCCTCACTTATAAATATTATTAAGCCATATAGCAACCTGAGATCCCAATGGTCAGACAACAAACTACTGGTTCAAGCACACAAAGCTAATAACTTTGTTAGTGAATTCCTGTTTGCCAACTTTGTTGGCAAAACATGGAATTCGTTGCCAAACTATATAACCCAACAATCCTCCAAAAGTCTCTTAAAAAAAAACTCAAACAGTATCTCAAAGTGAACTGGCTTTACCCATGTACCAACCCTGATTAAGTTATAAACTGAAAGCATAATCTGTAAATATCATAACATGCAACTACGTCACCAAGCTCTATATCCAATCTGATGTCTCTTGCTTTTAATTGTGTCTGTCCATGATAATTGCGAGTCCCTACTAGGGTACACTACTAAACCATTGTACATAATCACTTTGTTATATATTTTCTAATGTTATCTAACTTCTTGTGTAATCTATGTAAGTTTGTCTATTCGGAGCTTTTCTCCCTGGGCCTCCACTGAAAATGGACATGTATCTGAAAATGGACATGTATCCAGTCGGACTATCCCGGTAAACAAATGTAAAATAGAATAAATAAATAAATATGTTATCTTTGCCAATGTAGTTTTGGTTGTGGCTGAAAAGGGTTCTGGGACCAGTTCACTTTTCTGGTTAATAAATAAAGTAGAAATAATACAAAATAGAAAAAAAGATGGGAAAGCATGACAGAAATAATTAAGGAAGTAGAAAACCACATTTAATTCTGTATTATTCATGAGAGGGAAAAAAACACTTCCCACTGAAGGCATTGGGAAATAGCAGACAGACTTATCGGGCAGGAGATATTGCAGCATCCGCTGCAGGACTACAAGATTCAGTAACAGTTTCTACCCTACAGTGGTTAGACTTCTGAACTCGGGCACTAGTCCCAGGGGTCTGGACACATAATAAGTCAATTTGTATTTACTTGTGCAATATATACTTACATATATTCCAAGTAAGTGCAATATTTATTTATTAAATCCATAGTCAGTGTTATTTAACTCACTCAAGTGCAATATTAGACAAATAACTTAGGCATTTCAAAAGTTGTTTAGTTTTACTTTAAATAGGGTAGTTAATTTAACTCAAGGGAGGGTATTCTTTTCATATATGGGTGTAGGTAAATGTCTCTGCACTTTCTTGCATGTATTGGGAGTAGTATTGTATTTGTTCGTTATGTTTATTCCTTTACATGTATGTGTTGTTTCACTTTCCTTTGTAATCTCAAGAATTGAGCTGATGCACAGAATTTTGTTTAGGCTACACGTGTAGTTCTAAATGACAATAAAGTTTACTTTGACTTTGGAGTCCTTTCCAGCATTAGTTGTCACCTGTGCAAGATACAACAGCAAGGATCATTTACTGCAGTGAGAGTTTTTACCCTTTAGTATGAGAGTATGAGGGAAGGTCTGTCAGTTCCTTTAGAACTACACAGGATTAAGGCTTTGAGCTGTTAGTGAACAGTTTCCTGTGGCCAAGGATACATTATTTTTTGTAGTAGGGGTTGGTATAATGTTTATGGTGTTTACCTCACAGACACAAGATACAGGGTTTGATTCTCAACCTTGAGGGAAATTGACCATGTTTAACACGGCATACAAGGGCAACTAGCCTAGTACTTACTTATAAAAGAATCCCTTTACAAAAACCTACTAATTATCTATTTTCTTTTTCTGGAAGTAGATAAATATTTCTAGCGCAGAACAAACTCTAACATATAAATGAGGCTCACTCAAGGAAACATAGACGTAGCTCTGTTAAAGAAGGTGTGTTAGATGACAGTGCTTTACACTCCTGCCATGGCTTGATAAAACATCACTTCCTTATGTCTAGCATAACTCATGTAAAGAGGGCCTGAAATGTATTTTGGGAAGAAGGAATGAAAGCAAGAAAACAAGATCACATTGCCAAGGTAGGCCCCATCAGCTACCATTTTGTGGGAAACACATTAAAATTGTAAAAAAAGTACTTGCAGCAATTTTGAAGCATTAAAAAACTTGGAAAACAAAGAAACAATGAATAAAACATGCTTTTTTTTAGTTCTAAGGTTTTTTCTGCAACAACAGCATCTATTTCAGATAATGTAAATGGCTTAAGCAAACCTTTCAACTGCTCTTTATCTAGCTTTTTAATATTCTCCTCCCTTGAAACTACAACAGTAGAAGAGAATGTAGACATTAAGTAATTCTCAATAGTCTCTATAATCTGCCTCAGAGTAATAACTATTGACACAAATGTTCTCCAGGAGGGGCTGACACAGAAACAATTGCTGTCAGAGCTATGGACTAAAACTTAATGCCAAGAAATGTATAATAGTATCCTTTGGGAAGTCATCCACACATAGTAACTATCATATTGACAATACACCCCTTAGAGCTGCCCCAATAGTCAAGGACTTAGTGACACATATGGATAGTAATCTAACCTTTGACCATCATATGATTACAATAGTGAAGAATTCATTCTATGTTGCATAACTTATAAACAAAGGTACGACATCTAAGTCCAAAGAAGTCATTATTCCACTGTATTTGGCATTCATCAGACCTATCATTGAGTACAATGCCCCCTTTGGTATGTACCTAACCAGGAATATCCAACAGTTGGAACATCCACAGAGGTTCCTCACTAAAAGAATACAGGGCGTACGTCAAATGTGTTGCACAGACTGCCTCAAAGCCCTATCCCTGTATTCTCTCTCCTACAGGCTTTTGAGGGGAGATCTATGCCTGTCATACTGGACATTGTCATACCTCACTCTGATGGACCTCCTGCATATCCACAAAACAAACAGCACCAGAATTACCTCTTTTAAAGACTTAAACCTTGCCTGTGATATAAATAGGACCTGCTGGAGAGACAGATATGTATCCCAGAGACTACCCTGTCTATGGAACAGGCTTCCCATCCACGTGAAGCAGAGTTCCTCCCTAACCCAATTCAAGTGCAAGTTGGACAACTGGATGGGAAACCGGAAATTCATCCTTCGTTTGGCACCTATGTCCCTAATGGACACAGGCAACCTATAAATGGTTTATTTCCAAGGCCCCGTGTGCACATGTTTTATCTCCCAAACCCCTGCTTACACTTAAAAAGGGTATTCAGACTTTTCAGAAATTTGGGATGCATGGCTAGGCTTAAAAAGGCCCTTGTGGTTGTTAACCTAATAAACAACTATGAACCTATGAAGCTATGAACTACATTGCTCAAAGGTGAACAAAGAGCAGAACTACAATTTCTTCTCTTTTTATAACAGTACTAATAAATGGGGAAAATGTAACTCTAGTATGCTTAGTAATATATCATTTTCTTAAATCAGTTGACTTTCAACATGTATAGGCAGACTATCTACTGAACTGTCAACTGACGAAGAATAAGTTTGCCATACTTGTCTGTCTGTTCATCTAATAAATCATTTTCAACCATTAAATATGTTAGTCTACATTTATCCTTTAAGAGTGACCACCACAGTGTCCAGCTACTGCAAAAAAGTAATACAGAAAGATGATGATACCTTATGTCAATCCTTTCACATTAAAATCTAGTTTGTTAATTTTTAATGGATTTATCCATTTTTATACAAGAGGTATTCTCATTAAATCTAACAAATAATGCTGAATGATCAGGAAAGGCACAACTAACAATTTACTATCCAATAAGTATAACAACAAGGAATAACCATAATAATCTATTTCAGCAGCAAGAATCCCTTATTTATATGTATTACTTATCTTGTCGCCTCACAGTAAGACGTTGTCGTGTTTGATTCTCAGCTAGAGCATCTTCAGTGTGGAGACATGCGTGAATGGACGTACCTTCGTTGAAGGTTGTGCATCAGGCCTGGCAACTCGGCATGTAAAAATCTACTGCCAATCATTAGCGGACCGGAGTTCCGCTGTGGCGACCCCTAACCAGGAAAAGCCGAAAGACAACAACAACTTATCCATTCCCCCAAAAAATTACCTAGAGATAAAATATCTTTCATCAATTTAACATCTTTTTTTATCTTTCAAGAAACTCTTCTTAAATGACAGTTTAAAATCAGGTATAATTACAATAGATATATTAACTAAAACATATATACTTAAACGAAGGGGAAGCCTTGTCTAAGAAATTAAATTAGTAGGTGCATATATAAATACAAATCTAACTATACCACAAGGATATCTAAAATATAGGATTAAACACTAGTCTGGTTCTACTATAGTAAAATCTAAAAATGTACATGATTATTTATACAATACTGCAATTTCAGAACACAAATCTGGTCACAACACGAAAAAAAAATTTTTTTCTTGCCAAAGTAATTCCACATGCTTATGTTTCATTATATCTAAGTATCTAACATCTAATACACCTGTAATATCAGACAAGTGACCTACATAAAGCTGTATAGCCAAACTGTGTCTGCTTAAATTAATTCAACTATTAACATTCAAACAACCATCTAAAAAATCATCCTTTCCCCATTTCGACATATTTTTTGCTCCCATGTTTAATTATTCTCTTTTACCCACAGTATTCTCATTTTACACTCATTTATCGTCCTTCTCTTCACTACCAGTAATACTCTTTCCTGTCTCTTTATTCCCTGCAGTAACAACAATATTCTGAAGAAAATTTTATTCTGCTCTCTCTTTCTGCCCCCAACTATTGGTACTACAATAATTTATAACGCAGTAGATTGCATTAGTTTAAAGTAGGACAATCAGACCATAAATGCCCTACTAACTTACATTTGCTACGTTTTGTTTCACACATAGCAGGATTATGACCAGTTACACCACCATGAGAACATCTCATTTTCATTGAGATATTTATTAAATGTTCAGAAGAGCAACGATAACAGCAAGTCAGGCTGATTTTTTACATCACATAAGATTTTAGACAATTAGTTACCACTGCGCTAGGTATTTGATGTATCATTCTACAATTTTCTATCATCATGTAATCATCATATACTGTTTTTACATCATGAGCTGTTGCACATATTGAAAGAAAAGATAACTTCAAATGGCAGCAGTAACATTTGTAGCCCTAAACTGTACAAAAAGATGTTTCTTACAAAAAAAAATCAAACAATGAACTAAATACTGGGACCAAGTATACACCTCTTATTTTACATTCCTTTTAGCACATAAGTTCTCTGCAACATGTTCAGATTCAAAAGTTTGTTCACAAAGATATTCACGTCCAGTATGTATAAATGCTCTAATGCAGCAAGTAAAGAGTCCCACACAAAATATCTAGCAATAACTTGATCCACCTTTGATGAAATAAAAAAGGCAGGCAAGTTACTGACAGTTTTAGGCATCACAGCTGTCCTTTAAGAGTTGTGAACTGCAAAGCTTGGCCATAGGTTTTCACCACAGATGGTTGTAGTACCACATCTGTAGTCACAGTAGATGTCTCAACTAATAATGGGAAGCTAAAAAACACTTTAGTCCTCCTACCGAATCTCACAGAGATCCACATTCTGACTCCACAAAATGCCTTCATTAGTAGGTGTCTCATCGCCGTCTAACATCTTCTGTAAAGTATTATAATCATCAAGGCCACCATCCTCCAACATCGTAATAATCAGATACAAAGCAAAAACATTTCTCACTGGCCAGGCCAGACTCGCTACTGCTTGAACCCATCTATTATCTTCCCTTCTATATTGCTCTCAAATATTTACCAACCTTCGCAAATGGGACCTAAATAGCCTCGAATCTTGCTATAACAAAATTGCCAAATTCTCTGCAAATCAATCTCAAAGCTCTCACCACTGTACTGCATTAATTCAGCTAAACTGGCTAGAGCTCCCTCATCTCCTCACCCTGACTCAGCTCCTAACCGCCCACACAGACCTATACAAACCTGACAACTGCCCAGCTCTATCAGATCTAGTCCATCTCTATAGTAACCTAACATCCCTTAGATCTGCTGACAACATATTGTTAAAAGTTAGTAAAGCCCAAAATGCTTATGGCATCTCCCCATTCTCCTGTGCCATAGGCAAGGAATGGAACTCTCTTGCACAGCATATTCTCACCATCAATAACACACTAGCATTTAAACAGACCCTTAAAGAACATTTCTCTAAACATAGGCTCTGCTCCTGTACTAACCCAGGCTAAACATCTGTACCCACAACTATCTATATCCTCCTTCTGCCTTCTTTTCTCAGTATCTCCTGGCTTTTATGAATCGTTCTCCCAAAATAAATGTAGAAAAGAATGATGTGTGGAAAACTGATATTGCTTGAAATGCTTGACAATTGCTTATAATTGCTTAATACTTTTTCAATATGTCTAACTTTGTTACTCCTGATTTTTTAACACTACTGTAAGAACTTGTAATTTGTATTCCTGTATATGTCTTATAATTTTTGTAACTTGCATATGTCATTTGTAAATTCTATTGTAATCTACCTTGAAGCTTTTCTCCCCGGGTCTCTACTGAAAACGGGCTTCTGGCCCAGTCGAACACTACCTGGTTAACAAATGAAATAAATAAATAAATAATGACTTTTCCACAGAATTAGTTATAATTGCTGCATTTGGTAATGCCTTCTCCATCCTCTGCTGATCTCTTGTGCAACCACCCTCCAGCTTGTCATGCAAATTCTGGGTTCACAAAAAGAGTAGAGGAAGTTACCCAATGCCTTGGTCAAATTTCCCAGAGTAGTATAAATACCACCTTGGGTCTCCAATGAAAAGAGGCTACTAGCTTACTGGGACTAATCCAGTCAACAAAGGAAAAATTAATAAAAAAAATATGAGGTAAAAATCAGGGAAAGTGGACCGCTATGCCCTCATCACAAACACATGCACATGCACACACACACACACACGCACACACACACACACACACACACACACACACACACACACACACACACACACACACACACACACAGTGACATAAAACCTGGCAGAGTTTAAACTTTGCTCTTAGTTAGAAAGTTGTTAGAAAAAACAAGCTTTACATTAATGGAGTTTGTCTGGAGGACTTTAATTCTCCTTGATTTGCCAGCTCAGAAAACCACAGATTTTATGAGGAAAATAAATAATGACGAGTAATAAATGCATGACAGATGCTTTCACTGGGGAATAGACCAAAAATATGATGCACAATTCTGGACAGATGAGTTATGCTCTGTAGGCATGCTATGTAGTAAAATAAATTAACTTTAAACATGGCACTATAAGCACCATGTAGCAGATCTATCAGTTACCCACCCCCATCCTTTTAAATCAAATGAGCTCCCATTCCACTCGAGTAGCAGACAGTTGGTGGCAGTTTCAGCAGCAGCAGTGCTGAATCAACAGAATAATTATTTATTGACATTTGGTAACCGAGAAAGTCCACTGGGTCAGAAACCCATTTTCGGTGGAGGCCCGGGGAGAAAAGCTCCAAGAAAGGTTACAAAAAAATACATAATATAAACAGTTATATAGAGAGCATAAGGAACAACATTTGCAATTACAATTTCACATCAGTCATCAATTCAGGTAAACATCATACCATTAAGTATTTACAGAGGTTTAAGGTATTTACAATTTGCAGTGCCGGTTAAGCAGGTTTAAACTATTCGGGCTACCTAAAGTCCACTCTTCAAATTTTCCCTTAAAACTACCTTCCTCGAACTATACTACTGATCAAATCAGCATATCCTATAACTAAAAAGATCATCTCTACTTGACTCCAAGTAGACTATTCTCTATCTATTAAACCTAGCACTTGCTCCTACAGTACTTATTACCTTGATACGGCACTCTTGTCATAGATAGTACCCCAAAAAGGCAACCCCCCATTTCTCGGTCACCCACGTCCCCGGAATCTTTTTTAAAGTTTTTCGTCTACCCTTCTAGCATGTCGAGGGATCAGTTGCTAGTGTCCTCTCCTGCTCAGCTGGTGAACCTGGGAATATTGAGGCAATGTTTCAATTGCCTCATGTACACAGACAACCCTCTCCTCCTCCCACAAAACACAAATACATGCGAGAGATGCAACTATACGGCCAAACTGGAGGCTGAGCTCTCTCAACATAGGACTGGCAAGACCAGTCAGGAGGAGAAGGTTACCACACACACTATAGACCCAGTCTCACATAGTACCATTACAACCTCAAATCATACACATAAACACACAAAGACATACTCGGAGGCTCTGATCAAAAATCTACCAAAACAGCAGAGGCCACCAAAGCAGACACCCAAACAACCACCACCTCAGAACACAACACCCGCAACACATAGACCTCACAGTCAGAGTGTCAAACAGTCACAGCCCTTAAGGCCAAACACAATGCCAGACACACTAGTCATTGGTGACTCCATAGTCAGACACACTGATGTCCCGCTCACCAGACTGAGTAAGGAGAAGGTCACAGTAAGCTGCCTGTCGGGTGCTAGAATCCGCCACATAACACAAGCACTCAGGTCTCTCAACAGCAGGTACAAATATGACTCAGTCATTGTCCACGCTGGTGTAAACGACCTGAGACGTACCTCCTTGGACTACATGAAAAGAGACATTGAGGAGCTCTCTGATTATGTAGCCCAGGCAGGTATGACCCTGACCTTGAGCAGTATCCTACCTTCACCAAGAATGATGCCACAATACAGAGATAAGATGATCAGCTTTAACAATTGGCTTAAACACTGGTGTCATTCAAAGGGGATCCAGTATCTGTCTGCCTGGGATGACATGCTGGACAAGCCACGCTGCTTCAAGGGACGGCTTGCACCTGTCACCCTGGGATTCAGGATATTGGCAAAGGCTCTTGCCACCCCATAGTGCCTTTTTAGGCAAGGCTCAAATTCTAAACCTACCACCCTAGAACACAAAAAGGAAAAAACTAAGGGTAATGCTGCTCAATGCCAGAAGTCTAAATCTCAAAATGCACGCACTCGAGGCCCTTCTCAGTATGGAGAACATCGATGTCTGTGCTGTGACAGAAACCTGGTTCAAGGCTCCTGAGAGCACCCCAGCGCTATCAGGTTTTACCTCATATCATGCGTTCCGCCCCAAAATCCAGACAATACCAAGAAAGGAGGGGGTATCCATATTCATCAAGGACACCCACACCTCAAGACTGGTGGCAATGCACGATGCATCGGAGACCATCCAGGTGCAATTAACCATAGGCAAGACTGCTCTGCAAATTGTAGCATGTTACAGGCCACCCTCACAAACTCAGGAAACTCACATGGCCTTCCTGAAAACACTAGAGGGATAAATGTATCACCAAACACCATCATACTAGGTGACTTCAATTACCCTAATATAGACTGGGAACACTACTCAAGCCCAAACACCCTAGCCCAAAAGTTCCTGGAATTCATAAACTCAAATGCCATGGAACAACTAGTCACCATCCCCACAAGAGGAGATAACATACTTGATCTCATCATCATGAACATGGGAGCACAATGTTCAACACCGGAAGTATACCCCTCACTGGTGAGATCAGATCACAAACTAATCTCGCTGGAGGTCCTCATCCCACCCCCACCTGAAATAAAAAAGACCACAGTAAAGAACTTCTCAAAAGCCGACTTCACACTTCTAAAGACTAGTGTGGTCTCCTTTCAGGCCCCCGAGCCGGCGGAAAACAATACTCAAGCCGCTGAATCACTTACAAACGCCTTCTACCAGCACCTGCAGGACTGCATGGATAAGGCAATCCCAAGCAAAACAAAGACTCTTTGTACCAAAGGCAAGCGTCCAGTCTGGTGGACCCCAGCCATAAACAAACTCTACAACAAAAGGAGGAAGCTACTACAAGATAGAGCAAAATCCTTAAAAGGTAAGACACCCTTGATCACTATAAGTAAAAACTAAGAGCTCTCATAAAATCATCCAAAGCAAATTTTGAGAGAAAAATAGCTAAAGACTCAAAAGACAATCATAAGGCCTTCTTTAGCTATGTTAGAAACCTAGGAGGAAACTCCCAGATATGCTCAGAACTAGTTCAAAATGATGTGAAGATTACTGATCCTACAGACATTGCCAACATACTGGCTGACAGGTTCAGTGCAAACTTCTCCCCAAAAGGAGAGATATCTATACCAAATGAGTGCAGCCCCCAAACATCTCCAACGCCCAAGTGAGAACTGCTCTCTCCAAAGCAAAAACACAGCATCCATGGGACCCGATGGTGTCCCCGGCTGTGTGCTCCACGAACTCAATGAGGAATTAAACCCACAGCTACGACAGCTGTTTAATCAAAGTCTTACCTCTGGATACGTACCCAGGAAGTGGTGCACTGTATCTGTTGTCCCACTTCACTATGGGGGTGCCTCCACAGACCCTGGAAATTACCGCCCATTAGCTTGACAAGCCTTATCTGCAAAGCCATGGAGAGGATCATAATGGACCTCATAAATAAAGACATAGGGAATTTGCAGACTTTGGATCCAACCCAGTTTGGCTTTGTCAAAGGCAGATCATGCCTTTTAAACTTGGTTGACTTTTTCAAACAGTCACCAAAGCCATTGATGAGGGAAAGGCAGTCCATACAGCCTACCTCGATCTGGCTAAGGCCTTCGATACAATACCCCACTCGGGTATCATTGAAAAACTCATCAGCTTAAATGTTAACCCATACATCACAAGATGGGTTGCAAACTGGCTGAGTGACAGAACCCACAGGGTCAGAGTTGCTGGCGCCATGTCAGACTCAAAGCCTGTCACAAGTGGTGTCCCACAGGGCTCAGTCCTGGGCCCACTCTTGTTTGGCATCTACTTTTCCAAGTACAAGCAAACACAGGAGGGTTATGGCTGACAAAGTTTGCAGATGACTGCAAACTGGGCGCCATAGTAGAAAACACATCTGACACAGATATCCTTAAGAAGGGTCTCACAGAAATGGATAACTGGTGCCAGAGCCACGGCCTAAAGTTAAATGCCAAAAAATGCATAGTCATACCCTTCGGGAAAAACAAGGTTACCCCTAGCTACCAAATAGGTGGCAATCCACTGAGCACAGAAGAAGTTATCAGGGACCTGAGGACCCAGGTTGATAGTAGTCTGTCATTCAACACCCATGTAGCTAAAGTAGTTAGGAAGTCCTTCTACATTGCCCACCTTATCATGAAGGGATTCTCATCTAGATCAAGGGAGGTCATAGTCTCCCTTTACTCATCACTCATCAGACCAATGATTGAGTACAATGCCCCATTCGGAATGTATCTGACCCGACACTTGCAGCAGCTGGAGAGGACACAAAAGTTCCTCACCAAAAGGATAAAGGGTCTCAAAAATCTGTCCTATGCTGCCCGACTGAAAGAACTCCAGCTCTATTCAGTCGCACCGCTTGCTCAGAGGTGACCTTTGCCTAACATACAAGGCCATGTCAAACCCAGATTTGATGAATATGCTTCACCTCAAAAAAATCTAGATCCATCAGAGCCACAAGGGCGGGAGACTTAAACCTCGACACGGCTATTAATAGGACGTGCTGGAGGGATAGATTCATCACCCAAAGACTCCCTATGCTGTGGAACAAAATCCCGGTACATGTGAGGCAGAGCACCTCGCTGGCCTTGTTCAAGAGAAATCTTGACCAATGGATGGGAGATCGCAGATATACCCCAGGAATTACCTCAGTGTCACTGCTCGACAGAGGCACAGCAAAATAATGGGTATAGTTCCCCATACTAAAGGGGTGGCGTAAGCCACAAAATGATGGGCTAGGCTTATAAATGCCCTCCGGCAGATAGCCTAGTATGAACCTATGAACCTATGAAACTATAATCATATACAGGCATATGTAAACTCGTTTCACATCTTCAGACACTATTTTCCTATAAAGCTGCTACAAAAGTAGAAAGAGGTGGCGTGTAGAAACATAGGATCTAGAGATGTAGAAAAAAGCAAATGGAAAAAAAGAAATATGGACAAAAAGCCAAGGTATGTGAGTTAAAGGATATTTGATGTAGAGTAGTTTTGGAGACAGTAATCTATTTAAGAAGGTTTATGTGAGTTGTTACAGGAGCATGTTTGATTGTTGAGGTAATGGGATTTTAGTGCAGTTTTGAAAGCTTTTAAGGTGTCTATGTGAGTAACAGATGAAGACAGGGAATTCCTTGCTTTGGCGATAATGAAGGAGTAAAGGCTTTGTCCAGCACATTTGTTGGGCTTCAATATATTTAGAAGCTGTTTGCTTGAGGACCTAAGATTTCATGCAGGGGTTTATGTATGTAGGATGGTCTGAAGAGAGGGGCAAATGTTGGGGTTATATAGTAGTTTGTGGGTAAGTGTTAATTAGGTGTATTGTAGATAGTGGGAGAAGTCAAGCCAATTAATATTTTGTAATGCAAGGCAATGATGTGTTCGGGTTGGCATATTGCAGGCAAACTTTGCTATTTTATAGTAGCAGGACTGTAATTTAGTTTTAAGAGTTGTATGTATGTTGGTAAAATAGGGCTACCATAAAGAAGGGTGGGGAGGAGAAGAGAGTTGGCCAGTTTTAACTTAGTGGGTGTGCTCATGAAATGTTTATGCCTATATAGTTTATCAAGTTTGAAGTGGGTTTTTTGATTACATTATGAATGTGATTATCAAAGGATAGTTTGACATCTATTGTGATGCCTAGCAGTTTTGATGATTTTACTTGTTCTATTTTGGTATTATTTTGTGAGATAATATTAAAGTCCTGATTTAAGGGTTTGGATGAGAATATTAGGAGTTTGGATTTTTTGGGTTGAGAAGTTGTGCATCATTTAGCCAGGATTCAATAGACATGTATGCTTTTTGTGCTAGATATTGAAGGTCTGTCAGGTTGTTGGCAGAGGAGATTATTGTAGAATTGTCTATGTACTGGATTAGTGTACTAAGATGGGAAGCTTTGTGGAGGTTATTGATGAAAATGTTAAATAATAGTGGTCCAAGAATAGACCCCTGGGGAACTCCTGTTTTATTCAGGGGTATTCAGATTGCTTGTTCTGCCTTTTGACAGATTGTTGCCTGTTAGAAAGATAGTTGGAGAACCAGGCTAGTGAATGTGGGAAGCAGTTTAAGGACTGTAGTTGTAGTAGCAGTTTAGGGTGTGATACTGTATGGAAAGCCTTAGATAGATCCAATAGGATAACAAAGGTTATTAGACCATCATCTAAGGCTTTGTTAACAGGGTTGATGAATGAAAGTAAGGCAGTGGTGGTGCTGTGTGCAGGGCAAAAGCCATGCTGGGTGGGGGCAAGTAAGTTATTGTTGGTGAGATATTTTAACAGTTGGGTGTGTATACACTTTTCCAGGGTTTTAGATAGAGGAGAGAGTATGGAGATGGGCCAGTAATTAGAGAGATCATTAGTGTTACCACCTTTATGTACGGGGGTTATAATGGATTTTTTCCAAAGTAGTGGAATGTATGATTTGGAGATGGATTGATTGATGAAAATGCTAACAGGGTATGCTATAATACTTGAAGCAACCTTTAAATATTCTGCTGGGAGTCTATCTGCAGAGGAGGAGCCTGGCTTTAGTTTACTTAATAGTTTATGCACTAGTGAGGTGGGTACAGGTTGTATAGTAAAGGTACAAGTGAGTGGGCATTGTTTAAAGGGGGGGGGGTTATGTTTGACTTAGGGGAGGGGGGATTTGTGTTGCTATCTGATTTATTTGGGGTAGAGTTAATATGTGTTGAAGAGTCATTGACAAGTTTTTGAATAGTTTCAATGAAGTGGGGGTTAAAGACATGGGCAATTTCTAATGGGTCTTTCTCAGGGGATGGTGTGGGAATTGTTTGGTTTCCAGGTTTAACGAGTGAGGAAATAGATTTCCAGAACTTTTGTGGATTGGAGTTTTGGGAGTCTAGTTGAGTGGAGAAATAGTTTCTTTTGTTGGTAATGACTAGCTTTTTTGCAGTGTTATGGAGTTGTTTGTATTTTAGTTTGTTTTGTGGCTTCTATTTTTACGCCACTCATTCCATGTTTTGACGTAGCAATGAGGGCCTGTTTAGTGTGTTTTGATAGCCAAGGGGCATGGTTATGCTTAATTCATTTTGTTCGCATAGAGGCGAGACTGCTGAGAGCATTAAGAAAGATGTTATTGAAGTACTCTATTGATTCATCTAATGGGAGTCTCTTAGTTGGATACCAGTTTTAGGCATTTAATATGTCTATAAATACCTTTTAACTGAAATGGGTAAGATTTCTAGAAGTTTTGTAAAGATGGGCTTTTGTTACTAGTGTTTGGATTCTGTTTGTGAAGACAGGTAAGTGGTCACTAGAGATGCTTGGAAGGGTTCCTGTGTGAGTGTATTTATGGGGATGTGAGATGAGAATCCAATCAAAGGTGGAGTAATTTTATTTTTTTACTATATGTGTGGGATCTGTGATGAGTTGGGTAAATCTATAATGGTTTATGCTGTTAGAGGGGTATTTGGATGTAAGGGATTGCCAATTTATATTAGTATCACCCAAAATAATTGTTTCGTTTGAGATATTTTGGGTTGCCCAGGAGAGAAAGTCTTCTAAAATGGGTATGTTTTGACCTGGGGAAATGTATAGTACTACAATACAAATTTGTTTTCTTTTGTTGATATGCTGTGTTGCTGGTAATAACTCTATGTTATTGAAGGTTGGAACAGGTTTGGAAAATTGTGTTATGGTTAAGGAGTTACAGTAGATTAGTGCAATGCCGCCACCTTTTTTGTGCAAGTGGTCATGTCTAATTATGTTGTACTCTGGGGGGGGGTTATTTCAGTATCAGATATATAAGGTTTACTTCATCAACAGCAATTCCAGAGAAGAGGACCCACTTTTTGTCAGAAGCCACCAATTCCAAAGGGAAGGCCAACAATTCTCATTTCTGAGTTATCATCACAACAATAAACAAACATCACAGTTCATAGGCAGTCATTCATGATCTTAAATATCTGGATATTCAGCATTCCCATTGTTGCAGTTGCCTTTAGACTATATAGGTTATTTCCTACCCTGGAAACAACAACTGTCCAGCTTTAAAAAGCTCTAGCTCCACCCAACTACTTTACAGTGACTGCCGAATGGATAATCCCGTGGACGGAAATCAACAGTTGGGGAAGCTTTCTTCACTAGTTTCTTGCTGTGTCGAGAAGAAGCATCCCCTCAACGTCTCAGGAGTAGCACTTGGCCTAGTGCTTCTTCATTTCTTCCAAGTAAGTTCTTGTGGGGAATCCCTCCGCTCAGAAATTATCACCTTTTTATAAAAAGTAGCAATTTATCTATTTTTTTTCGTGACTAAAAGTGGCATTTCCCCATTACGAATCCTGGTACCTTAACACACTATTAGAAGAAGTTCCCTATCAGCAACCATTAATTCGGATTTAGAGTGTTTATGTTAATACTTGGGGTTAATTTTGTGAAATATTGTGTACTGCTTGTGTAAATTTTGAATTTTGTGGGATAGAAAAGATCATGGAAGAACAGGTGGGAAATTGCTTTGTCAGTCTAATTTTATGCTTACTACATGACAACCTACCTGCCATTTTGATTGTGTGTGTGTGTGTGTGTGTGTGTGTGTGTGTGTGTGTGCGCGCGCGCGCGAGTGCTTGAATATTACTGACAGGGAAATTCTGTTCTACTTTTATTTTTTAGAACCTAAGGGCATGGGGGAAGTGGTGTGAGTGTACATGTGCTATTATTGAACATTCAGTGACAACTTATCTGTAGATAAACTCACTCCAGCAGCACTTACCCCTTTTAGTGCTTCTTCTCTGGTTTCAGCATTGATCCTCTCTCTCGTCTGGCTGTCTTTTGTCCTGTAGTATCTACAAAGAAAAAAAAAATCACTTAGCATAGAGTCCCTACCTTTGTCTCAGACTCAGTTTATGCCTCAGCCAATAGTGGGTGAACCTGCAGTGGCTATTGGTTGTTCCTCAGACCACTCACTTTCCCCTCCAGCTTCTTCTGTTTTAGACATTTTAACCAACATGAACTGGAGTTTAGTGATGTCCTCTTTGGCTGTTGCAGTGTCCATTACAGGCATGGGAGAATCATCTTCTCCAGGTCTGGGAGACACTCTGGGGAATTCTTCTCAGGGTAACAGGGGCAAGAGACCACTAGGACAGTCAGACATCTCTCCTTCAAGTGGGCCTCTTCTGCTGTAACTCCTATTCAGAAAAAAACAAAAAGTTAAACATTGTTCTTCTGATGAAAGTATTACTATTAATAAAAATGGGTTCCTTAACTTGGCTAGATTGGCATTACAGGCAGTAAATCATGGCACACAGAGCCTTTACACATGGCATTCCTTGTCAAATTATTCCTGAGGAAACAGAGTCTGATGATTCTGATTTTGACAAAGATAGGGATTTTTCTCCAGTAGATTCCCAAGTCCATTTCTCTGATTGTGAGGAAAACTTTATTTTTTATCCTCCTGTGAAGGAAGTTCCATTTAATTAGACCATTATCAGGATGAATAGGGTATTTATATGGGATCAAATTAATGTTCCCCAGAAATGAGGAGATATTATGATATGTTACAGATAGATATACCTCATTACTCTCCCATTCCTCCTATATTGCCAGCCCTGGAGGATGTGTTGAATGTTGCCTGTATTCATCTTGTTACTCAATAATCAGCCTCTAAAAACACAGATGAGCTGTATACGTTACCTTAGGCTAATTAATTTCTTTTCTTTAACTTTTGTCAGACCCTGCTGCCATTTCCTCTATTTCATGCTGATAACAGACTAGTACTCAATAATAATGCTTCTCCTATACATAAGGTGGATAGAATGTTAGACTATATCGGTAAGATAATGTATTCTTTTTCCACTCTAGCCATCAGATTTCTGAATTACCAGGTATACATGTGGAAGTTTTTGCTCTGTTATATGGACAGTCTGCGTGAATTAAGTTCCATTCTTCCTACAGAAGAAATCACTTTCTTAAACAAACTATTTCTACCCTTTCTCATGTATCTAAACATTGCTTTTGAAGAGTGTGTATTATTGGGCAGATACTGTGTCTAGAGCCATTGCCACTGCTTCAGTGTTGAGAGGTTTGCTTGAGTATGTAACCAAATGTTTGCTGATAAAGGTTGAGTACTGGATTCAGCTTTTGATAAGGAAGTATTGTTTGGATCTTCTGTTATGCAGGTTCTCAAATAATATGATGAAAGAGGGAAATTAATTCAGAGATTATCTAAGATATTTCATGCACCCCAATACAAATCCTAGAAGCCTCTTGACCCTTTATTGAAATGTCAGTGTGATAATATGGGCTAGTGCCAGCATAGTCAGCTGGAGTTCTGTAAAAATTATATGTCCTTTGAATATCAAACTGATTTATACAAGACACTTGTGTTACAAATGTATTGGAACTGTATGCCATTTGAAAATCAAACTGTGTTTGTAAAGTTGCTAGTGTTAAAAAATGTATCAACAAGTGGTTCCTGCTGGAAAAGCAGAGGTTAACCAGCTAGTTTACTTTAAGAAAAATAAGGGAAATGTAAATGAGCTTTTAAACCATTAACATGGTACCCAACAATGCTCAATGGGATCAGAGACGGAAGGTCTGGGAGCAGTCATTATCTGTTAACTTTTGTAAAAAGTGTTGTAAATGTTTCTGGCTGCTAGGCACCACCGTAAAAGCTCTAAAGGTGTATTGTAGCAATCTGCTAAAGTCCTGTCTCAAACATTAAAAGAGATACTGTGAGAACCTAGAGTCATGTGACCGGATGAGGTAATTCTGCAAGCCATCTTGGAAATTATATTTTACATGAAGTAATCTCTGATTATTGAGTATTCTGTCTTGGGCCTGACAAAAAGAAGGACAATTCACCACATCATCTACCTTGCTCTATTAAGTAAGTAGGGAATAGTAATTCTCTTAGATTCAGTGAGGAAAATATAGTGAAGTTTGTTTAGATATTCACAAAACGAACAACTAAAAACTTTATTAAATACAAAATGCAATCAGTAAGCGCTTTCATTCCCTTCATGGAACTTCATCAGACAAAGTTACTTCATTCACTATCCCTTATAAATACTTAATCACTGAACCATGTGACTAAAAACATTCAGTGCATTAACCCTTTCCTTCTCAAAACAACTTTAAAATTCTCCCTGTCATTTAAACCAGGGTAAATGCATGCATTTAACCTTATTTGCCAACAATATTCTCTCCAATCTAACTCGTCTTCTACATCAGATCTGAAGTCAAAACCATTTACTTATTCAATTATTGCAAACTTGAATCATGCTTTACTTTTTTCTTTCAAATGTTTTTGTTTAACATGCTTTGCTAGGGCATTACTTATATTTAACTTATCAACAGCTTTTAAAGGTTCATTCACCCTCTTAAAAGAACTCTCTACTAGCTCTGCCTATATAAAATGGTGGGCATAACTCACATAATGCAATATATACCACATATTTTGACTTACAATTAAAAGATTGGTTCCACCTAATCTCATAATTTCTAGCTATCATCTTTAGGTTCACACCTTTTATAATATATTGAAAAACTTACAATTACTATATCTTTTCATTCCCACATTTAAATTTTATGACATAGGTTTAAACTGCTTTTCTTGAAGAACTTTTTTAAATGTTTTTCTTTTTTAGAAACAAAAACTGGATAACCCCCACTTATATTTTAACTTCTTGAAAGTTCATTAAGACCCTCCAACTATTACTTATTATTTTTCTAATATTATTTTTGTCTATACAACTTTCTAATATACAGGCTAAGGAAAAGTCTTTTATCTTCTCCACAACCTTATTATTTTTAGCTTCAGCTGTATTTACCCTTTCCTTATTTATTGCTGTTGGGGGTTCATTTATTAGACCCAGGGTAGCCTCTTTCATAAAATTTCCTTTTAAGTTCTTCACATTCTTTAACAAAAAAATCCTGTTTCATCTGTTAACCTACTTTCCCTTGTAAATTGCCCTTTTACTATATTTTTCTTCAAACTAAAACTATGCACACTGCTAAAATGGAGATAACTATTGCTTTGAACTTCTTTTTTTTTATAAATCTTCACTTTTAGAGAATTCAGGGATTTATACACATTAAGGTCCAAAAAAATTAATACTACTTATATTATAATTAAAAGTCAACTTGAAATAACTAGTATATTCATTCACATACTTCATGAAATCCACTAGTTCACTTTCTGTACCATGTCTAACAAAAACAGATTTAAAAATCACTTAATTTTCCCAGCCAATCATAAAATGTTAGCATAACTCGAGGCCATAGCAACCCCCATTGCTACACCATTTGTTTGTTTATGCACTTCACCATTAAACTGGAAGAAATTATACGATAATATAACATCTAAAATCTCTGTAAACAGTCTCACTTGCCTCTTACTAAATAACCCAGAGGTATGTAGCTCTCTATTCACCATTTCTAACCCTTCATCATTGGGAATTAATGTATATAATGAAGCTACGTCTGCTGTAACCAACCACATGGAATCTTCTACTTTCACATTTTTAATTAGATTTTTAAATTCAATGAAGCTTTTATATAATCCACTTTTGCAAAAATGTGTCTACATAGATGGCTAAAGGCTCAGTTTTGTTACCTTGGCTGGCTACTATAGGCCTAAAATCAGGACAATCTAAATTTTTATGGACCTTAGGTAGTCCAAAAAAACTTCCTAATTTTGGTTTATCAGTTTTAAAAACTTTCACTATATCTTGTCTAATTAAATTATCTAAAAAAAAAAACATTCCTCTATACAAGCAGCCACTATTCCATATGATTTTTTAACATATGCCCAAGTCACTTTTTTGTAATACTTTTCAACATTTAAAATCTTGGTCATTTGTTCTGCAAAAAACCATGTGTTTAAAACTACAACAGCATTCCCTTTGTCAACCTTGGTAATATACAAATCTCTATTGTTTTTTAAATATAATAATGTATCTTTTTCTTCCTTGTTTAAATGATAAAATATAGGTTTACTTTTTGTACCTAACAATTTCCTCACATCATTCTCACAAGTAATAATAAAAATATCCAAGTCAGGCTGTAGCTCTGGGTTAAACATGCTAGGTCTTTTAAATACTGTTTTTCCATTTTCTTCCCCCTCTTTATTCATATCAAAAAATAAGCATTTTAAATTCAACTTCCTGACATATTATCTTAATGCATTAATAGTCCCTACCAACTCTTCCCTTGCAGAGGCCACAAAAGTCAATCCATTGCTTAAAATGGCAACATGGAAACTGTTCAATACACTATTCAACAAATTCACTATTTTAAATGAATTTGTTCCAGTACCTTCATTTAATGGTAGCAATTGTTCACATATCTTCCATTGTACTGCTTTTTACCCATATAACCTTCTTGCCATCTCTTTTTCTTCCAGTAGAAGTCCTTTTTTGTTTTGCTTCCTCCAGTGCTGGTGTTGTTCCTGAGTTGCCACCTGAGCCCATGATCTTTTGCCTGTCCCTCCATCTTGATATACATCCACTTGTTGAAAAATTCAATTGTAAGACTTCTGCCCTGTATTCTGATGGTTATAATTCATTTGCTTTTTTTTTCACAAATGGCTTTGGTTTATTTTCCTGCAGGAAATCCACTAACTCCACCTCGAAGCTCATTCTCCTTCTTTTAGCTGCACCATCCTTCCCCCTTTAATCTCTTCATTAATCTCATTTGTGAAGGACCCTGAAGCATTACCAATGTTGTTTACAATGCAATTCAGCCCCTCATCATAGTCTTTTTTATCATGCAAGAACTTCTTCAGTTTCTGATTTTTACTATGTTTTCAGCTGCAATTTTACCCAATAATCTAGTCCATTTGCCCTCAAAGTTGTTAGGTGAAATAATACTTTTAAGTTGGTTAAACCTTGCAGTTATGTCACCATTCAATACATTTATTGTCCGTTTGTATTCCTCTAAAAGCAACTGTACATAATGCTGTCCCATGCTTTTATTCATTAGTTTAAATATTGTTTTTCTTTATTTATCTGAGTCTGTCCATCAATGTTATTTTCAATATTTCCTGTGATTTCACCTCTGTGGTTTACTGTAAATATAAATTCAGTATTTTCATGCTCTTTTCATAGGTTTATAGGTGCTTACTAGGCTAAGGATGATAAAGGCCTTTTTAAGCCTAGCCAAGCATCCCAGATCTCTGAAAAGTTCTGATAACCTTGATAAGTGTAAGCATGGGCCTGGGAAATGAACCATTTACAGGTCACCTAATCAGGCTAGTTGCTCAGCATAATGCATTTGAGATTATCCAAGTGCAACTAACTCTGGGCAAGACTGCCATGCAAATTGTAGCTTCCTACAGATCCCCCACCATGCCCCAGGATTCCCACTCCTCATTTCTTGATACACTGGAAAATATTAGGGTACAACCTAACACCCTAATAATGGGTGATTTCAACTACCCCACCATTAACTGGGAAAACTACTCATGTACCAACTCTTGTGCTCAATGTTTTCTGGAATTCATAAATTCCAATGCGTTGGATCAACTTATCCACACCCCCACCAGGGGCAGCAATATTCTAGACCTGGTCATTCCCAACATGGGCAACCGGTGTTCCACACCAAAGGTCAATTCCTCATTGGTAAGATCAGACCACAAGCAAATCACCGTAGAAATCCACATCCCACCCCACCCCCCCATTAGGGAAACCACCGTAAAAAATTTCTCCAAAGCCAACTTCACGCTTCTTAAGACAGAACTGGCAAACTTCACGACACCCATGCTGATGGACAATAGAGATATGACTGCTGAATCCTATACAATTGCACTTTATAAGCACTTACACGAGTGCATGGATCGTGCAATCCCTAACGGAACCAAGATGCTATCCTCCAAAAAAAGAAGCCAATCTGGTGGTCCCCTGCTATAAACAAACTCTTCAAAAGAAGAAAGAAACTGTTGCAAAAAAGAGTAAAATCCCATGACTGGAGGAAATCCGTGGTCAGCCTCAGTAAGAAGCTGAGATCCCTATCTAGATCTCGCCAAGGCTTTCGACACCATCCTCCACTCTGGAATTATAGACAAACTCACTAAACTAGGTAAAAATCCCTATGTCACAAGATGGATTGCCAACTGGCTCACTGACAGAACCCACACTGTGAAAGTAGCAGACTCTAATTCCAACTTCAGACCAGTGACAAGTGGAGTACCACAGGGTTCAGTCCTAGGTCCTCTCCTGTTTGGTATCTACTTCTCTGAAGTACAGGCTAACAAAGAAGGTCTTTGGCTAACAAGGTTCACAGATGACTGCAAACTAGGAGCCATAATCAAAACTCCTAATGATGTGGACATCCTACAAAAGGACCTCACTGAGTCAGATGCCTGGTGTCAAAGCCATGGCCTCCAGCTCAATTCCAAAAAGTGCATTGTCATCCCTTTTGGTAAAAACTCTGTACCCATGAACTACCACATAGGCAGTGTGATAAGAGACATTAGGACACAGGTGGACAGTAGTCTCTCCTTTGATAATCACATTGCCACAGTAGTCAGGAAATCCTTCTACGTGGCAAACCTCATCACAAAAGGTTTCTCATCCAGGAAAAAAGAAGTCATTGTTCCCCTCTACTCATCACTCATTAGACCCATTAGATAGTACAACGCCCCTTTTAGTATGTACCTCACAAGACATCTACAACAACTGGAAAGGCCACAGAAATACCTTACAAAGAGGATTACTGGCCTCAAACAGATGCCCTCATGAACCGTCTCAAAAAACTCCAGCTTTACTCTGTTGCATATCGCCTACTCAGAGGCGATCTCTGCCTAACATACATAGCTATGTCAAACCCAGAGCTGTTGGACATGCTCCACGTAAAGAAATCCCAATCCCTCCGAGCTACACACTCTAGGGACCTAAATCTTGTCACCACAATAAACAGAACATGCTGGAGGGATAGATTCCTGTCCCAGAGACTTCCCATACTCTGGAACAAACTACCTGTCTATATCAAACAAAGCTCCTCGTTAGCACTCTTCAAAAAAATCGTGATGATTGGATGGAAGATAGGAAATTCACCCCGGGGATCACTTCTGTGGCTCTGCTTCACAGGGGCACAGGAAAATAATTTTCTTGGGGGGGCAAAAGCCAGGGTACTGTTTGGCTAGGCTTATATAGGCCCTAGGGCCAATAGCCTAGCATCTACCTATGAACCTATGTCCATTAGAGACATAGGTGCCAAACCAGGGATGAATTTCTGGTTTCCCATCCAATTGTCCAAGTTGTACTTGAATTGGGTTAGGGAGAAACTCTGCTTCACATGGATGTGGAACTTAGGGATGAACTATGTTTCACATGGTTGGGGAGCCTGTTCCATAGATGCGGTAGTCTCTGCAATACATACCTGTCTCACCAGCAGGTCCTATTTATATCACAGGCAAGGTTTAAGTCTTTAGAATGGTTAATTCTGGTGCTGTTTGTTTTGTAGATATGCAGGAGATCCATCAGAGTGGTGTCTGACAATGTCCTGCATGCCAGGCATAAATCTCCTCTCAAAAGCCTGTAGGAGCTAGAATACAGGGATAGGGCATTGAGACATTCTGCATAGGACATTTTACTTATGCCTGTATTTTTTTAGTGAGGAACCTCTGTGGACATTTCAGTTGTTGGATATGCCTGGTTAGGTACATACCAAAGGGGGCATTGTACTCAACGATAGGTCTGATCAATGCAGGATACAGTGGAACAATGACTTGCTTGGAATTAGATGCCATACCTCTGTTTAAAAGTTGTGAAACATAGAATGATTTTCTCACCACTGTAGACACATTTTAGTCAAAGACTAGATTACTATCTATGCATGCCTCTAAGTCCCTGACTACTGGGTCAACTCTAAGGGGTATGTTGTCAATATGATAGTTACTAGGGATGAATGACTTCCCAAAGGATACTATTATGCATTTCTTGGCATTTAGTTTTAGTCCATGGCTCTGACACCAGTTGTTTGTCTGTGTCAGCCCCTCCTGGAGAACATTTGTGTCTGTGAGATTCAATGACAGCTCCTAATTTGCAATCATCTGCAAATTTAGTCAGCCAGAGATCACTGACATTGGCCTTGACTTCTGAGAAGTAAATGCCAAAAAGGGGGCGGTCTAAGGACTGATCCCTGAGGTATTACACTTGTGACTGGCCTCTTTGTAGAAGTGGACTCCCCCATTCTAACTTCCTGGGTCCTTTTTGTGAGCCAGTTGGCTATCCAGCGGGTGACATATGGGTTTGTACCTAACCTCCTGAGTTTGTCAACAATGCCTGAGTGGGGTATTGTGTCAAATGCCTTGTCCAGGTCAAGGTAGGCAATGTGAATGATTTTGCTCTCATCCATTGCTTTGGTGACCTTCTCAAAGAAGTCCATCTGGCTGAGTAGGCATGATCTGCCCTTGACAGAACCAAACTGGGTTGGGTCCAGTGTCTGGAGGTGTAGTATATCTCTGTTGAACATCTTCATGATAATTCTTCCCATGGCTTTACATATAAGACTGATGAGACTTATAGTTCTGTAGTTTCCAGGGTCTGTAGATGGCCCACCTTTGTGCAGAGGGGTGACTGTTGCCTTTCTCCATTCATTAGGCACAAAGCATGATTGGAGGTTATAGCCAAACAGTAATTCCAGAGGCCCTGATAGATCATGTTTCATGCTACTTAGAAGGTATCCTGGGATATTGTCTGTGCCCATTGATGCAATGTTCTTGGTCTTAGAGAGAGCATTAGGGACCTGTTTCCTAGTGATAATAGAGGGAGTTACATTTGATGATATTTCCTGAGGGAAGGCTGAAGGAGAGAGAGGGGTAAAGCTGGAGATGAATTTATCAGCCAGGAGGTTTGCTATATCTTCTGGCTCAGTATAGGTGGCCCCATCTACAATGAGCTCTGCACACATTTGTTTATTGCCTTTGAGGTTGTGGACATAGCTAAAGAATGCTTTGTGGTTGTCCTTGCCTGGGAGGCCAAACTTACCTCAAATTTGGCTTTGGTAGACTTTATTTGTCCTCTGAGTTGTTTGTTTAGTTTGATGAGAGTGCTTCTAACCTGCTGGGTGCTGTACCTCCTAATTTTTGCCATGATTTTCTTCCTTCTGTTATACAGCCTATTGATTTTGAGATTCCACCAGGGTGGCTTGTTTTTTGAGTTAGTTCTGTACTTCTTCCTGGTGGGTAAAGCTGCCTCTATGGAGCTATTAACTCATTAGCCCCAAGTACCTTCTCATGGCACCTCTGTGCTTACATTCGAGCGCACCATTAGAAGATAAGAATTGCAAGCTGTTACTCCCGAGTGCCTTCCACAAGTGCGAGAAACTGTAGTCCACATTTGTAGTTGATCTTAATGTAAAGAAGGCTGAAATCTTAACTGAACTTGAAATTTACCCTATGTAGTTAGGATTCAGCATGTTTTTACATTAAGGTCACATTAAACTTTTGCTTGAATGTCCGCTGAAAACATTGTTAGTAAAGCAAGTGGTGGCAGCCAATCAGATTCTTGCAATCCAAGCCACCACCCGCATAGCATTTCCACCCCTAACCTGATTTTCTTTTGTTTCCCCAAATAAATAGAGGGTCCAGTAGCAGGTGTTTTCTTTCTTTTTCCTAATATTTGGAGATTTTACCTGCTACTGGATCCCTCTTTCTTACTGTGCACTCCCAGACTGCACGCATCACCTGTTAGAGTGGCAGTTGCTCCAAGGAGTTCCCAGTTTGCCAGAGATTGTTAGAACGGCAGTTGCTCCCAGGAGTTCCCAGTTCACCAGAGATCGGTATAGCAGCAGTTGCTACACGGGGTTCCCAATCTTCATTCACAATTACAGGTATTTCCTCTGATTGGGGAACACACACTGCCGGTTTGTCTGTGCCATGTCTTTGAGGGATCATATTGTCTTGCATGCCAGTACTACCAACATTTGCAAGGTGGCACTAAGAGAAAGGCAAAGTAGATACTGTTTAATTGATTCCTGGTATTTTATGACACCAAGAGAGAGAGAGTGCAGGTGTGAACTGGTAAGGATTAGGAGGTTATCTGAGTGTTCGTTCTGCAAGCTGTTATGTTAAAATTCCATTAACATCATCTAAAGGGATAGCTAAGCAGATGTCTGGAACTCACTGTCTGATTCAATGCTATGAATGCAGTGTCAGATCTCTGTTTCTTTTATTAAGATTCTTGTTACTTAATCTGGATGATAAAATGTGGCGTGTCCTAGCATGACGACAGATCAGTGGTTGTCTTGCATGGAGAGTCTGGACAGTAATGCCCAGCTAGCAAACCTTCATATCTTGTTCGTGTACACAAACTCATTATCTAACAAGTCTGTACTACTCTGATGATTGTGTGTAAAGATGCTTTAATACACTGTTGGCAAGTTGCACTTTATCTCTAGTAGGAAATTTCAGGGTGTTTTACCATATCAGTGTTTTTATTGTATTTACTTTACGTTTTTAAGGAGGGCGGGAAAAAATAATGCTCATATTAATTAGAATGTGTAGATTGTCCATTACGTAGGGAAATAAGCAAACGGTACATCATAGTGATTTTATGATTGATTTGATTTATCATCTGGAGGCCTTGTATCATGCTTTTGAGGAAGTAGGCACAAATAACAGGTGCTTCCATGAAGACATAAAGATGGCTCTCTGTTTTTTTTTTTGTACAATTCTGTTTGTGTGTGTCTGTGAGGAACCTGCACATTGGCAGTTAGGAAATGAACTGTCCGAATAATTCAAATCTAAATTTTCTGGGCATTGTACTCAGACTTAAAAGGTCTGAATACAGTTTCAGGATGAGTGAATGTTACAGAAAAGGTACAGAACATCAGTATATGGTCAGGGATATAATTTAATTTATTGGCAGTTGCACCATGGTACTTGAAGTGGCAAAGTCTTCATACACCACTTTGTACCAATAATGGTGTGTAATAAAAAAATGGGATATGGGGTAGCATGTACTGGGCACTTTTTAGTATTCTGTGCATCAATAATGTCATTCTTTTCCCTTCCTTTTTAATGAACTTTATCTTCATTTATGCTGTCCTTTCTGCGGTCTCCTTGTTCACTTTCATGCTGAACCATTCTTTGGTGAGTATGGAGACAGTGACTTGATGCTCAAACCCAACATTAAAGCTACTTCATTATCTTGTAAACATTTTCTATGATGGGCTGACATCCCTTTCCACTGGTGATTACGTTACTCTGTCTTGTACCTACTGAGTGCCAGGCTAGGCTGTCTCTCCTCTACATACCTGAATTGGATAAAGATTTTCCTTTTCAGGAGTACTTTTAACCCCACTGCCAAAATGGAGCATTGTTCTTGAGATTTAACTTTAGAAATGGGTTAATTCATCTGATCCCTAGAAATAAATTTCACAAACATTCTTGTCTATTATTACAGCAGCCTTCAATTGCTGGCACTCCATTTGATCTCAGTAAATGTAGATAATTTTTCAGGCATGCAAAGAGACATGCTATTTTAGCAAGATGAAATTTTCTGAAAAAACTCTTTTGTTCAGATTCTTTTCTCACATTGTAGAACATATTTCATTTATGCTTGTTGTACAGTAGGAGTCAGATTTTGGAAAATAAATGCTGTTTAAAAACTTTGCATATTTCTGATGCCTCATATAATTCTAAATTTGCTCTTCTAAACTTGTAAGAGCCATCCTTAAAAACATTAGGTTTTCCTGGTTTGACAAACTTTGCTCCCTTTACTTGTCTTGTTAATTGCTTCACCATCCTAATACAGTTTGATTCTTTTTCTATGGATCATCACATTTATGTATTTTTTTTTCTTTATAAAAGTGTCTGTTCTCACTGGGCTGTTGTGTCTCAAGCTGAGAAAGAAGAATTGTGCATGACAAGACTGACACATGAATTGGGATATGATTGCCTGTTATGTTCACTTTGTTTTGAGTCACAGGTGACTGTACTAGTGACCCCCCCCAGACAGTTACCACTGACCATGGAGTTTTCCAGACACAGGGGGTACTGGAAGTAGTTTTTGTTCCCATATTGCATATTCACACACTCACAGCTATGGACAGTTTAGAGTCTCCAGCGTACCTAATGCATGTCCTTAGTGTGTGAGTGGAAATTGGAGCACTCTGAGAAAACCCACGAGAGCACGGGAATGACATGTAGACTCCACACAGAAGGCACCCCAGCCAAGAACCAAACTGGAGAACCTGTCCTGAATTTGATATCTGCCATTAAGGGGGAATTTGATATCCGTGATCACAGATATGTTGTTATCTGCAGTATTTAGAAACTGTTGCTCAGGCCAGAAATCATTCTATGCATTAGCAGGCCAACATACATAATTACAGACAAGGATTTTTTATATAATACAATTTTTCTGAATTTTTAAAGTTGAAATGCATACTGTAACATAAATAAAAATAATATACAAAAATGTACACTAAAATGTAACTACAAACTGTAACATTTTTTTAAACTAATCCTAACACAACATTAACTATATACAGTATTTTATTCTTTGACAAATGTCATATGTCTAATAAAGTAGATGTTTAACATATTATTATTATTATTATGATTAAAGTTTACAGGTAAGGAATAGATAAAGTGAAGAAAGGTAAGAACTGTAATAGACTTGCCTTCAGGAGCATAAAGCTATCACATCCTCCTCAACTACTGGCCAGCTGTTCCACTTTGGAGATGTGAATATAGTGACCACTGGCTGATAAACCTGAGGCAGAAGCATACTGCTAAAGGAAAGTTAATATTATTATTAATGAGTGCTCCCTGACTGCTGTCTTATTTAAAAAGAAAGCTCACCAATAATATTTTAGAGTTTCTGCAACTGCTACATAAAATCCATGAACTGTTTGTGAAAGTTTTTGTTTTCTCGATCTGTTTCTAAATGCATTGTGGGGGGGGGGGGCAAGCAAGAATTTTTTTTCTGGAATTACATACAAAAGACAGAAATGGCATATGTAGAAACCATTGGGGTACTGAATGCTGTACAGTGTGGCTTTATACTGGTAATTAGGAAGTATGGGATAATAAATCTGATAGAGTTAATAGCAAATAGATATAATGTTGTTATTGCTCATCTAGATATTTTGGGCAATATTTCTGCCTTTTTTTACATCTGTGTCTTATTGTAACCAGAGGGATAGTTAGGTGAGATAACATGAAGTACTCATTTGTGGATTAGTTCTTAGATGGATCAGCCAGATAAGTTTGACATTTTTGCTTGTCTTATTGCAATTCTGATTTATACTTCGTAGGTGCCTGAGTGAGGTAAAGGTTATTACTTGCTGACTACTACCAGCATGGAGCTAACATATATTTTGGGCATTTTTCTTGGCTTTGTCAGTCATGTGTGGAATTTAGGTGGGAGGAAGAGCTCAGTAATATATAGGTGTTATACAGTTTTACTGGATTATTCAGGTCTTCTCCTTACTGATGATAATGAGTCTGTGCTACATAACAGCTGCACAAGGTAATACAATGAATGCCTACTCAGCAGGTTATGTGCAGCAATTATCACCTGTGTCTGGGCATGCATACCTTTTCAGTAATGAAATGCAAGTCATTATCACAATAAAATAAGTGCAGTTACACTATAGCAACAAGTCATTATCACTTCTCAGGTAAAACCCTCAGCAGCTGTCACAGTTATTCACAATAGTAGAAGTCCCATTATCAAATTGCTGACTGGACAAGCCAGATTTGGGTTTTTCCCTACTTGGAGTCAGTATAGTTCCTTTCTGTCATTTTTACAATTTCGAATTGCTGTCTGTGGATAAATGCTCCACCATGGTTAACATAGAAATACATAAATAAATACATTTAGACTATTCTGATTTGCTGCTTTTACAATATATCCTGTATGCAGTTTGTATTAGTTTTATCATTTATAATAATATAATATGAGGATGTTATGCCAGACATTCGAGTTTCATACTTCTTACTGTTTAGAAAATGCACATTGATACAAAACCTGCTGTTCCTGTAATTTTTTCATGTGAATTAGACTAATATTTAACAATTGACCCTAATTTTGTGCCTTTGTCCCCCCATTATTTTTGTTTTTGTCTACACATTATGAGGAAAGAAGTTAGGTATGACGTTCTTGTGGCTATATCCAGCTTAAGACTCCTGTACATAGAAAACTATCTACAAGCATTTGCAGAGTGGACCGGCATATTAGTGGAGTGGCGGTCCTTACCCTGATTTTTCCCTTTACATGTGCCCTTCCTGTGCCCCCTTGTCAGTCACTGTGTGTAATTTGGTGTTTTATGGCTGGTAGCTAGGTATGTACCTCTAAAGCATCACTCATTGTGTGTGATTTGGTGTCGTCAAGGGTGGTTGGTATGTACCTCTGCATCGTCATCACTGGTTATGTACCTTCTCAAAAGAATAATGCCACTGTGGATAGGAGTGAAGATTTGGATGAGCAAATCAGGTAATGCTATTGATATACATATATGTGTAGTCTTCCAATACATCTCTCAAACATCAGTAGTAGCCTATTTGCATTTCTTTCCTGTCCAGGTGCGTCCACCTTGTGACACTGACATGGCTTCACGAGCAGGAGAACGACAAGTGGGATTGTGGGTGTGAGGTCATTCCTATATTCACTGGGCTGCCAGCCATGCCTCCAGAAGTAAAAACCACTACAACTTGAGCTTCCCCACATCTAGTGTGAAGGTGTAATGGATTGCAAGAAGAGGTATGCATTGGAGCAGACTCCTGCAGTTGTTGGAAGAGAATTGCTCCATCTACCCTGAGCCCGACATTCTTGTGCTGCACATTGGAGGAATGATGTCATCAGTCACCCACTTGGAAGGCTACGGTTTCAAATCAGAGCAATTTTTGAACACCTGCAGTTGTGGTGGCCACATTGTAATTTTGTGTGGTCTGACATAATTCCTCGCCAGATATGGAAAACAGCAAACAGTCAATGGGCAGCGCACAAGGCCCGACATTTACAGAATGGGTTCATGCATGGCTTGATGCACAGGGTTGGTGGATCTACACTCTCCCATGACAGCATTACTGCAGAAGATGTTCACCTTCTCATAAGGGATGATGTTCACCTAACTGAGGAGGGCATTGAGTTGTTCTTGACTGACCTCCACAATGGCATGAGGAGAGCTATGCATGATAAATTGGTAACATGCAACTTGTGAGAAGAATGGAAAACACCCATGCCCAAGTAAGACCAGTATGATAAGTAAAACTCTATTGTTATATTTATGAACACCGTTGTCAGTACTTACAACATAGGAAAACCTGTGCTAGGGAACTTGTACACATGCTGAGTAACACTTCATTTTCAGATTGTAAAAGAACTATCTGTGTACTGTGCACAGGTTCAGATAACCGTTTGCTTATGAATTGTGTTGTATAAAATATGATATTTTTCTGAGTTTGGCAAATAACTGTGGTAAGGAGCTGGTGAAGATGCTGAGAAAGAACAACTGTTTCAGGAGACTGCTACCAGGTACAATCGAATATGTCAGTAACCATCATGCAATTTTTTTCCCTCTGCTTTTCTCAGTCATGTGTACAGTTTAGATGACAGGAAGGGCTTAGTAATCCAGAACTTGATCCTTTAGGTCCATTGCTGAATGCACACGTAAAGAGAAAAGGCATAGGTAAGGCAGATTGCTGACACTGAAGGAGGTTGTGAGACTGTAGTGGTATCAGCTGTCTGAGTGGGTAGCCAGCAAAGGTATCAGACAGAACAGATGGCCTTGCATACCACTGAAGTCCCATGCCTGTCCTGGGTTCATTAGTGGAGTGGCAGGCCTTACCTTGCCTTTACTCTTTACATGTACCCATTCAGCAGTATGTTGTCTACATCAAGAATGTGTATATTTACAATGATATGTGTCTACATGGTAAAACAACTGGGTCTGAATGCTGTACACATGTACAGATATCAGTTTGTTTAGGACTCAGGTTATGGAAATTATGTTTTTCATATTTTGGTAAATAACTTTGCTAGGTAGCATGCAATTGTGCCAAGTCATACCTCATTTTGAAGACAGTGTTAGTCCTTACAACATGATAAAATAACTGTCTATATGCTGTACACATGCACAGATATCAGTTTTTTAGGAGTTAGGTTATGAAAATTATGATTTTTTTTGTATTTTAGTGAATGACTCAGATAAGGAAAGATGTCAATGCGCTAAGCAAGACCTCATTTTGAAGACACTATTAGTCATTACAATGTGGTAAAAGAAATGTGGCCTTGCTCTGTACACATGTACATATATCACAGTTTATTTAGGGCATATGCTATGGAAATTATGATATTTTTCATATTTTGGTAAATAACTTTGCAAGGGAGCATGTCACTGTGCTAAGCAATACCTCATTTTGAAGGCAGTATTAATAGTTCCAACATGGTAAAAGAAATGTGTATGTATATTGTACACATGTACAGATAGCAAAGTTTGTTTAGGACTTAGGTTATGGAAATTATGATTTTTTTCATATTTTGTAAAATAACTTTGCAAGGGAACATGTCAGTGTGCCAAGTAATACCTCATTTTGAAGACAGTGTTACTCCTTACAACACAGTAAAAGAACTGTGTCTGTATACTGTACATATGTACAGATATCACAGTTTGTTTAGTCTTGTAGGATTATGAAAATTAGACATTTCCAATACTTCTCATTATTATGTCCATATCTTTGCAAGAGAACATGGTGAGGACACAAATGATGCATCATTTTGAAGTTGACATTGAGCCACACAACTTGTACCATGACATGTAGCCTCTGTCTGTTACAGGTGATGAGATATTATGCTTTGTTTATTTATCAATTATGAGAAATATTATATTAATCATATTTCTGTTAATATCTCCGTAAAGGAGCATCAGACAGTAATGGTTAAGGTATCATTTTAAAGCTGATATTCATACAAATTACATACACATTTTATGGATCTAAATGGTACATTGACCAATATATTGTGCTTTGCTTTTCCAAAAAGGTAAAAAATATGCACAATATCAGCGTTTCTTGCCAAATATTTAATAATGACTTTGATACACACTATCAACATTTATATTGTTGGAAAGGTCAGTGTCTGCTGAACAACTTTTCTATTTACATTTATAGTCTAGCTCTTATACTTAAAGAGTTATGAACATTTGTTTTCTGTATAGTATTACAAATAGATTTTCTGAAAATGAGCTCAGGCTGCACTGTTCTTCCTATGGTGGAAGTAAGCAGGAAGCATTTTTTGAGCTGCTCCGGAGTGAATGATTTAACATGGTTGTACAAGGTTTCTGTGAACAGTTCAGCATAGGCAGGAGTGTTCTCAGGGTTTATGGTGACTTGAAATTTTGCCAGGTTCTCATTTAATAGCAGGAGGTTAGCCTTAGAATAGTTCCTGAATATTCCAGGTTTAGCTAGGGATCCAGGTTTTATTTTTACTTCAAAGGAGACCATTTTGTGGTCTGACCTCACCAGGGAAGACATCACAGTAGGGGATGTGCAGCACTCTCCCATATTATTAAATATATTTAAAACCTTTATTGTGACTGGTCTTTGTAGAAAGTATTTAACCTTTTAGAGTGCTTATATTTATTTGGTGACACTGTGCGGGACACTCCTGAAGGCCAAGCTATCTTGGTCAACTACTACTATTTGTATTGGTATTAATATTACACAGTATAATTGGACACACTGTATTAAGGGCCTTAGAGTAGCTGATTGTGGAGTGTCTGATGGCATGTATAACTACCTTATATTCTTGGCAGAAGGGGGAACAGCAGGCAGATCTGTGCCAGCCTTTCCCAGGTGTGTGTGTGTGTGTGTGTGTGTGTGTGTGTGTGTGTGTGTGTGTGTGTGTGTGTGTAAAATCAAATCTCACTGTGTGTGTGTGTGTGTGTGTGTGTGTGTGTGTGTGTGTGTGTGTGTGTGTGTGTGTGTGTGTGTCAGCTACTTGGAGCAGAGACCCAAAGCACTGGATTCACACAGAGGGTGCTGGGGGACTTGGCTTGGACATTCCGCTAAGAACCTACTTTACAGCTGTACCAGTGGGGAGTCATACTGGGCACCTGGAGGGAGACAGAAAGATCCAGACCATGGACTGAGTGTGTTCCCTGTATGCTCTTAAGGGGAATTGTGCTTGATTCAGAGACATCTGTATCTGGAAATACTGAGTGTATCCATTTGTATTCCAAGTGAACATCCCTGTCCAATGTCAGTGGTGAGGATTCAGGGCCCTTGAATACTGGCTCAGTGTGGGGATATTACAGTCGGCCCTAGAAATGTCGAGGGCCAACAAGCTGAAAAAAAAAGACCAAAAACACAGGAGAAAAGTGAATCTCAAAGGTTGCTCTTCTCCTTAAAACTTCTTTTTGCAGGGGGCACACCTCCATCTGGGGAGCAAGCCCCTCCAGACATATATATTCCAACTCTGAGATCACATACCTCAGAGAAGAGGGAATATTATGACAAATAGCCATCTTGGATGTAGTTTATATAGGTCCAGTCTTTCAGCCATTCAGTCTCCATATTTTGGGCTCACTCTAGCAGGTCCCAACATTTCAAATGGTTACCAGGCCTCTCTCTTACACTAAAAAATAAAATACACAAAACCAATCTTCTTCAGGCAAACAAAATGCAAAGAAGAGATGACTGGAGGCTAGCAACAATAAAGAATAAGGGACATTTTCAGAAAAAGGGGCAGATCAACAATATAGAATTATTACCCTTTAATCTTTCCCCCAGCCAATATCTCTTCAAATCTGTCTCAAAATCTGGTCCTTAACATTCCTCTTTGGCGAAAGACTGTTTCAGACTCCTGGGTGTTAAAAGTAGTTCAGGGGGGACTACTGATGGTACTGGATACAAAGACAGCCTTTCAGGGATATATCTTATCACCTTCCAAACCAAACAGAATTTTCTGCTTAGATTCTTCAGTCTTTACATACCCAGAGAGTCAAAGAGCCAGTGCCTTTAACTTAAAGTAGCAAGGGCTTCTACTCCAGAATATTTTTGGTGTCAAAGAAAGAGTACTCTTGAAGTCAGTACTACATCTTTCATTTCTAAATTTTTAGTCTAAGTTCCAAAGTTAAAAATGTTGACCTTACAGAACCTGTTACCTCTCATTCCATACTTGAGTTATTTGGTTACTTGGTAACTCTAGACCTAAAAGATGCTTAATACCATATTCCCATAGCCATAGGCTTAAGGAAATTTATAAGTTTTTTTTGTTTCTGGGTCAGATCATCAGTTCTCTGCCTTACCCTTTGGTTTATCTACAATTCCAAGGATATTCATAAAATGTTTATCTACAGTCACAGCTTATGGCAGACTGAATGACATTCACATCTTTCTTTACTGAGATGATATCGTTGCAGAGTCTTTATCCAAATGTCAAGAAGCTTTAACATGGGTTATGTCTTTTTTGACCAATCCGGACTTCCAATAAATATTGCAAAATCCTCTTTGACTCCATCTCACAGGATTTTGTTTCTGGGATGCTTTATAGATTCTTCTCTTCAAAAGGCATTTTAACACAAGACAAGGTGGGTCTTTATTTAGAATTTTTCCAGAACCTCTTCAGTCTCAGACTTCTGCAAGAGAATTCCTCAGGATCCTAGGGTTCATGGCTTCTATGATTCTCATGATACCTCTTGCTGGATTACACATGAGGGAAAGATACAGTGGTTTCTAAAAACACGTGGGCCCAGCCTTTGCATTCTCTGGAGTATCAAATTTCAGTTTTGGGCTTTATAAAAAAAGAAATTGCTTTGATGGAGACAACAAATTCAACTGAGCCCAGGTCTCCCTATTTTCTCCTCAGGCCTCAGTCTAGGTTGTCACCACAGATGTAACAGATTTTGCTTGGGGAGCAGTTTCCAGAAGGGTAAAAGTACAAGGCCTATGAAGTACTTCAGTCAGACCATGCCACATCAATTTAAAAAATGAGATGTTGGTTGTGATACATATATTGAAGTCTGTTCATCACCTATGGTCCCCAGGACCTCTCCAAGTGATTACAGATGATGCCAAAGCCATGGTATATAAACAAGCAGGGAAGTACGAGTTTGTACCCCCTATGCAGGCTAGCAGTGATAGCTTGGGAGTTAGCTCTTCAGCATTCCTTAACCCACCAAGCATCTTACATTCAGTCAGAGCAAAACATTGTGGCAGACAAGCTGAGCATGACCATAATAGACCCTCATGAATAGACATTGAATGTTGGGGTCTTCCATGAACAGATACAGTTGTGGGGAGTACCTCATATAGATCTGTTTGCTTTTTTTCAAAACAGACAATTTGACAAGTTTTGTTCCAGGGCTCCCTGCAATAAAGCAGGAGTGGAAAATAGGTGCATTTTCATTCCCTCTTCACTGATTTCCAGGGTAATTCTGAAGATTCAAACTAATACCCCAAAAATAATTATGGTGACCCCATTCTGTACCAGGAAACGTTAGTTCTCTCTTCTTATGGAATTGGAAAAGGGCAATTACCACAACTTCATCACAGACTGGATCTACTCACACAAGGCAGGGAGAGTTTGATACACCCCAATATCAATTGACTTCAACTACCTGCCTTTATGATTCAGTTTTAGTACCTTTTAGGCACCTCTTTCATGAGGACGTGCAGCAGGTACTAAAGGAAGCAATGGCATGCAAAAGCATGTGTTGGTGAGTGGAAGCGATTCTCTAGTTAGTGCCTTGCCAATAACCATGGACCAGCCAGGGATTTAGTACCACTGGTGCTCAAATATTTGTGAGAGTTACTGTCCTCTTGTCTTGCTTTTTCCTTTGTAAAGGTTCATCTTGCAGCTATTTTAGAAGGTCTGCCCATGGGTTTCCCTCCTTCTCTGTTGTCAAACAGCTTCTGAAAGGGGTTTTACACCTGAGACCTAATTGTAAAACAGGTTGCTCTTCCTTGGGATGGATCTCATTTATGTGCTGGAAAATGGACTTTGTCACTTTTTGAACCTGCCCAACAATCCAATTTTAAGGTTCTTGACTTGGAAAACTGTACTCATCATTACTGTGACATCTGCAAGATGAGTATCTGAGTTCCAATGTTCCTGATGGGTGAGCTGATTTTCTATAGGGATAGACTATCTTTAAGGAAAACCCCTTTATTCATGCCCAAAGTGGTTTCAGAGTTTACTTTGAATCAAGACATCAATCTGCCAGTTTTCTACCCATAACCCAAGAACCTAAAAACCAGGGAGAACAGATTCTGTATAATCTGGGCATGCATAGGTAGTGTGGGAACTATCTTGATATAACTAATCCCTTTAGAAAAACTGATCAGCTATTTATTTCTTATCAAGGGGCAAACAAGGGACACCATATGTCTAGACATACAATTTCCAGGTACCAGGAAAAATATATATAACTTATATTTCCCCGTTGTAAAAAAAAAAGAAAAGAGAGAGAGAGAGTTTTACTCTGGATAGCCAATTAGCTCACAGACTCACAGACAGGACATGTGTGGTTAAAGTGGGTGAATACAGATCCAGCAAGAGGCCAGTTACTAGTAGTGTGCCACAGACCTTAGTGCTGGGTTCATTCCTGTTTGGAACATACTTCTCTGAAGTCAAGGCTAATGTGGAAGGTCTCTGGATGACAAAGTTTGCTGATGACTGCAAGCTGGGGACAATCACATAACCCCCCAGAGATGTAGATATCGTTCAGGATGGGCTAAGTCAGACAAATGATTGGTGCCAGAACCATGGCCTAAAACTAAATGTGAAAAAAATGCATTATCATACTCTTTGGGAAGTCAAATACCCCTGCAAACTACAACATCAATAGTACACCCCTAAGAGTAGAATCTGAGGTGAGAGATCTAGGTATACAGATAGATAGTAGACTGAACTTTGACTGTCATGTGTCTACAGTGGTGATGAAGTCCTTCTATGTGGCACAACTTTTAAGTAAAAGTATGGCATCCACATCCAAATAAGTTATAGTCCCACTGCACTCAGCCCTCATTAGACCAATAATCAAGTACACTGTGCCATTTGGCATGTACTTGACTAGGGACATACAGCAGCTGCACTGAACTCAGAGGTTCCTGACAAAGAAAATATAAGGTGTAAACAACATGTCCTATGCAGATAGACTAAAAGCCCTATCCCTTTGCTCTGTTTCCTACTGATTATTAAGGGGTGCCTATGCCTGACGTACAAGGCACTCACAAATGCAGCCTTGACGGAGCTGCTACAAATCTGCAAGTCAGACAGCATGAGGGTCACCCAATCTAGGGATCTAAGCTTAGTCAGTGAATCCCAAAAAAAAAACATGCTGGAGAGACAGATATGTGCCCCAGAGATTGCCCCTCCTTTGGAACAGGATTCCTATTCACATTAAACAGAACCATTCCCTTGCCCTCTTCAAATGCAGTTTGGATCAATGAATGGGGAATTGCAAATTCACACCTAGGGTAGTGTCTATGTCCCATATGGACAGGGACAATCTGTAAGATACTGAAGGCATGGGCACAAACCCATACCATCTTCCTGTCCCCAGGGGCCATATATTGGGTAAAATCAGGTTATACTGGCTTGGCTTGTAAGGGTTCTTAAGCCGTTAGACTAGTAATCTGCTATGAAGAGTAGAAACTGAACAGTACTCATGCGCTGCTTCTCCAATGCTGTCTGCACTCAATTGCTAAGGAATGCAGACGACACAAGGGATTCAGGGATATGTCATCTGCTCTATTAATGAGGCTGATGCCTAGACAGGGAGTAAGACAATATATTTTGAAATGCCTTGCTATGCAGTAGCAGTACCTTACCCTACCTCTCTCGGGACTTGTCTTCAGCATCAGCAGGAATCAGGCTGCAGTAGTCACAACTGCAGCCCCCCCCCCCCCATAGTTGCAGGTCTCAATTTCATTTAATCAGTCCAGCTGGAATAAGCACAGCCCTGAGGAGAGAGACAACACAGCTGTGGTTCAGTTATTATTCTGCTTACATTTGCTGTTGTTTCTGTAGCTGGTATGCATAAGCAGATCTGCAGTTATTTTACTAGAGCTTACAAAATGGGTAACTGAAGCTCTTTAGTCTGAGGGGCTATTATCTATGCATCAGATGTAACTAATACATAGTTAAAAACAACAAAAAAAAGACACAAAGAAAGCATACCCATTCGCTTACTGCTACATCTGATGTGACCAAAGCACAAGTGAAAAAAAGCACATGCCAGCAAGCATCACTCCATTAGCATAGCTAATCTTACATCAAAACCATGGCAGCTACTTTTACATAGTAAAAGCATCTTAAAGCAGGCCCTAAAGTAAACTTACCTTGATAACAAATAAAACAAGGAAATGTGAATGTTTCCCCGATAAACATTATTTACCCACACACATAAACAAATTAAAAGCACCAACTGTTTCTATAAATTATATTACAACAGTTTCTTGGTTGCCAGTTTAGAATCCTGTCAGCCATGCTGTTAACTAAATAAACCCCAGGATGTATAATGGCCTTTTATCTCAGTGAACTGTATTCTGCTAGTGTAAAAGAAAATACTAAAAAAAAATAAATAAATAATAAGGAACGAACGGCTAAAAACACAAAATGACTTTGTTACATAAAACTCCAACTGGTAAGCACTTTCATTCCCTTCATGGAACTTCTTCAGACCAAGTTGTATAACGAACAAACTTATTTAAATACTTACATAACAATAACATGTGACCCAAAGCACTTAATGCCTCAACCCTTTCCTTCTAAGAACAACTTTAAAGTTTTCTCTATCATTTAAACCATGGCATACACATTCTTTCAGCCTGATTTGCCAGCAATATTCTCTCCAATCCAGTTCATCTTCTGCATCAAACCTATGATCAAAGCCATTGACGTAATCAATTATTACAAATTTGAAGAATGCCTTATTTTTTTCTAACAAATGAGGTATTAAAAGAAAATACTGACTGCATGCATTCTGCCAGCCAGCAGGGTTTTCAAAATTGTATATCATTAAACTCTAGTGAGCAGGCAACTAGAGAGAAGAAAGACAAAATAAACAAACTGTGAAATACTTACTTTGACAAAGATAAACAAAAAGATTTTAAATGTATTTTTTGTATTCATGCAACCCTATATCATCTGATTATCCACTTAACCAAACTGAGGATCAAGGGGAGTGGTAGGGCTTATCCTTACACTCACTCAGTACAAAACAGAGGAACTAATCCCAAACAGCATGCCAAACAGTTGCAGGATGTATACACCCACACACACACACCCACACACCCACACACACACACACACACACACACACACACACACCCACACACCCACACACACACACACACACACACACACACAAAACTACAAACAATATGGAGGAGCAACAACTCACATACAGGACACCTTTGGGATGCAGGAGATAGCCAGGGCACCTCCCAAAAACTAACTCAGACACGGGGAGGAAGGGCAGACATCACATAGCAGGCACTCCACCAAAGAAGTGAAGTGGAGACCCAAGCATTGTGAGGTAGCCAATGATATTTTACATTTTGAAAAAAACAAATGTTTGATGTTTATAAATGCATGCACATTTGAATCTTATATGGGCATTTTAAGTTATAATCTGCCCAACCACACAGGCCTTTTTTTTCTTGACTGTACCATTAACTTATCTCTTTTAGCACAACATCAAACATAGTTAAGCAGAAATATTCTTCCCATAATATATCACAAAGAATATTTTTAAACATGTTTTTGTCATTTTTGATACTAGCTATGTAGATGGTGCCACCCTTTCTTTCTGTATATCTTGGGGTGCACTGTTGCATTAAAGCAATTGTAGGCTATCACCCTCTCCTTTACCCATTCAGCTTGCTTAATAACATCTGCAAATGCACTTATATTATTATTCCTATTGAGCTACTTAAACCTACAATCCAGAACACAATGCAGCCCTCCATTATTATCCTGCAACACCCAGTAACCATCTTTACTCCTCAGACCTGTTCAAACTTCCTTGTCATTCACAACCACTTAGCTCATTGATATCACTGACCCTCTTCCCTTACAGTCTCCACTCAAGCTCTCTATCATGATAGTGTATAACAGGTTTGCAAGTACAGGGTCAGTTGAGGCTCTATGCATGAGGTAGTGGTTGCCTCTCAGTAGCCTGTATAATACAGAGATGGGGAAATGCTTTGAAATGGTCTGCATAGGTTTTGTGATTTAGGTGACAATTCTGGGCAGTTATTTACCAGATGGGGCATTATATTCATTGATCAGCCTGATGTGAGATGAGTGCAGTGGAATGAATTCATCCCCAAACTTGGACACCATACCTTTAGATAAAAGCTGTGTGATAAAAGAACATCCTTAAAATAGTGGAATACATGGTGACCAAAGCACAGTCTACTGTCAACACAAGTTCTCAGATCCCTGACTAGGAGGTCAACTTTCATGAGTGTGTTGTCAATGAAATAGTTACAAGGGGAAGTAATGCTTGGCAAATGACACAGCTGTACGTTTCTTGGCATTTACTTTTAGTCCATGGTTTTAAAACCAGATATTAGTTTAGGAAAGGTCCTCTTAAAAGGTTTTGGTGTCCTCTGGGGAGTTTACAGTTGTGTACATAATAGGTAAGCCACAAACCCTTAACATTTGATTTTACCACCAAGAAGCAAATGCCAGAGAAGAGTGGCTCAAGGACTGAAGTCTGGGTACATTCATGACCTATAGGTCATTTGAAGGAGGTAGAGCCACCCACCCACCCACACTAATTTCCAGGGTTCTACTTGTGAGCCAGTTTGCTATCCAACAAATTATTTATGGAAATACATATAGCTGGGCAGGTTTATCTATAATACCTGAGTGTGGGATAATACTGAATGCTTTTGCAAGGTCTAGATATACAGTGTGTACCAATATGCCTTTATCCATTGCTTCAGTAACCTTCTCAAAGAAGTTGGCCAGGTTAAGTAAGCATGATCTGTCCTTGATTAAACCAAACTGGCCTGGGTAGAGAATTTGTAGCTTACTTATATCTTTTATTTATTAATTCCATAATTATCCTTTCCATAGCCTTACTGATGAGAATGATCAGGCTTACTGGTCTATAATTACTCGGGTTCATTGGTGCACCACATTTATGCAACAGAAGTACTGTTGTTGTCCTCCATTAAAGTAGTATGAAGCCTGTTTGGAGGCTGATAGTGAATAACCTCTGTAGTTGTCCGACAAGCCATGTTTCAGGCTGGGCAGTAGGCAGATTGGTATGTTATCCAGCCCTATAGAAATAATGTTCTTGGCCTTTGATAGCACCCTGCTAACTTCTTCTTGGCAGATTTGTGGGGTTGTAAATGCAGGTATGTGATCTGAGAATATAGGAGGGGAGAGTGGACTGAAGAATGAACTAAATTTGTCCCCCATTAGACTGCTTATGTACTCTAAATCTGAGTATGTGATATTCTTTACTATTAGCTCTGTGCTGTGCTGGGCATTGCTTCTAAGACTTCTAACACAACTATATGGTAGATCTTCAACCACCCTTTCTCCCGAGACAAATACGAGTGGTTCTCCCTTGTCATGTAGGGAGCACTGCAGCCATAGAAGACAACTCTATCCCCTTGTCCTTAGTGGCTGTAGGTACTACACCAGAGGGATCAAAGAAAAACAATGAGTGGTGTGAAGAACCATATCCCGCCACAGAAGAATTAACCATCAGTCACAGAGGCAAAAATGGAGCAAGCCTGACACCAAAAAGACTTCCTGAATACTTTGTTCTTCTTACAGACAGGGGAAGGAAGAACCCAGGACAATTGTCACTGCTTCACATGTTCAGCCAAGAAGGAGAAACAGAACATGGGTAAAGGAGCATGAGACATTTGGTACACCTTAAGGCAACAACAACAAAAAAAATGGTTCTTAAGTATGGAAGCCACTGACAGTCCCCAAAAGCAGAATATCATGCATTTACCACTGAAATCATACAAAAATATGGGCTTTGTATTAGAACACTACTCCACCGGCATTTCTGCGCAGAAATGGGTGTGGTGAAACTGACTGACATGGCAAGGGGGTATGACGTGGCATGTTAATCATGCATGATTGACATGTTCATTCTGGTGGCGTTCTTTTCAGTCCTTTTTTGTAGTATAGTACTATATGGTAAGTGCTTTGGCAGGGGGGCAAGCAGCCCTGCACCCCTCACACCCCCACTACTTAAATATGCCAACTGCGAGATCATACCTACTTTGAGGAAAATGGTAAACTATGGACACAGATCTTATGTTTATTCACACATACAAAAACAATCAACATCATCCACAGGTTGTTGGGCAGGGTGTGGGTGGTCCTTACTTCTGGCATCTGGTGAGATAGTGTTCTAATACAAAGCCAAAATATGTAGGAAATAAAATGAAAACAAGATTTTTACACAGTTTGTTTACACAAGCATTCACACAATAAATAATCCCCTGACAAAAAGTGACAGACCAAAATATATGTTTCCCTAGGTAAAAAAAAAACACAAACTTTCTTCGTAGTAATAATAATAATAGCAATAATAATGTGGAAGATCTACAGTTCCACAAAACACACTTAAGGAGTGCACTTTGGTGGGAAGAAAGTTCTGAATTGTTTGGCGGGGGATCGAACTCTTAGACTTCTGCAACACTGATCTAATGTTGAACCTCTGAGTGAAAGAACTAAATAAGCTATAAATTCACTGAAGCATTCCAAAGAAGGCGACTGACAGAACAGATAATTTAACAGTATTAAAACTTATTAAGTTTAGAGTGTGACTGTGGCAAAGCTTGAACAATCCTTTCTTGCTTGTGTAAAGATCTCTCGTTTGTACACTCCGTTCTTTCACTGCAAAATACTGTTATTATAACAACTTTGACCTCAGCAGTAATCACTGTTGATGTCTAAGTCCTGTATGTATTGTAAAAATGAATTACACAACTTCTCTTCAGGACTTCCTTCTACAGCAAAACCTGCAGTGTTCTGAAACTAATGAGCATCTGACAATAGAAAATGTTACAGAAGATTGTGCCGTAGCACTTGTGGTTATACCACAGTGTTCTGCACTATAGATTCTTTGCAACCATCTGAACTACCTAAGGTATGGTTTAATCTATCAGCTGAATTACTTTATTTTGAATGTCCTTATTGAAAAATCTTCATGTGTTTTGTACTCTTCTTCCACGCATGCCCATTACTGAGTTATAGTTTGTGAGAAATCCTACTTTGCTAAGAAAATTACTATTATTTAGATGGAGCAGCTTATCTTTACTTCCATGAAAGGCTAATTATGTTCAGCTAAAAAAAATAAATGGTATATATTCTTCTGCCTAGTATAAATCATAAGAATTTTCTCCATTTCAGTTGGCTGCATTGGCATTGTCTGCTGTTTTCAGTCACAGAGTCTTCTCTACAGATCGTACCAGTCGTGCATGTACTGCACATGTGCAGTGGAGTGCTCCTGATTCCTACATGAATTGCTCATGTCCAATGGACTAAGTGCCAAAAAGGTATAATAGTCCCTTTGGCAAGTATAACATCCCTATAACTATCCCGTCAACAACACAGCCCAGAAATTTATTTGGTAGTTTGGGATTTCGGAAACTATATAGACAGCAAAGTGTCTTTTGATCCCCACGTATCCACTATTGTAAGAAAGTCTTTCTTCATTTTGCAGCTTATTAGTAATTGTATGGTGTCTAGGTCCAGGGGTGTAATCATTCCTCTGTATTTGGCACATACTGTCCTGATCAGTGAGTATAATGTCCCCTTTGGTATGTAGCTATACAAATACTTACCAAAACTTGAATGACAAAAATCAAAAATGTGTTGCAGGATAACTCCATAAAGACAAAATAACTGCTACAATTAGTTAAGTGTTTTCATTATTTTTAGTGCCAGAAATGTATTACTTCTGAAGAACTAAAGCGGTTGCCTAATTGTTGTGATTAAAGTAGTTGTTTTTGTCTTTGTGAGGTCCTCTTGCAGTGCATTTCTGCCTTTTTTTGGTACTATTGCGTTTACTGTGTGAGCACTGTTTGTTCTTTGCTTTTACAATTTGAATGACCACAATGCTTTATCACTACAAAATTCAGGGGCCTAAATCATAAAAACTACACTGACTGTCTCAAAGCTTTGTCTCTTTTCTCAGTGTCATACAGGCTACTGAGCAGCGATATCTATCTCTCTTACAGAGCCTCAAGAAATCCTGTCCTCTCTGATCTACTGCACTTCCAAAAGTCTAGTGGTGAAATAAACACCTGCTCAAGAGATCTTAATCTCTTCTGCAACATAAATAGAACATGTTGGAGGGACAGATATATGTCACATGAAATACCACTTCTTTGGAATCATCTTCCTTTCCAAATAAAGTAAAGTGCTTCCCTTACTCTATTTGAATGTAATTTGGTCGAATGGCTGGGATACAGGAAATTCACTCCTAGTTTAGCAACCTTGTCCCTTATGGATAGGGGTAACATATACATTTTTTGCCTAACTCTGGGTTATGCGTACTTAAATTACAAGGACTAAAGGCTTCATGGGTATGCATGGCTAGGCTTCTTAAAAATCTTCATAGATCGATAGTCTGGTAAGAAACTATAAACCTGTAACACAAAATAGTTTTTCTGTATTCACCGAATCTGCACACCAAATACATTGTAATTTGTATCCATTCCCATCATGAGTAAGATCACGGGCAGGATTCACGAAGGCTTGCACGGAGTGTAAGAGATGTGCAACACTCCATGCAAGCCTCGCGATCCAGGAACAGCCCTAAACTCCGTGTAAGAGACCAGCTAAAACGTCTCTTACACGGACTGGGCGTGGACAAGCTAAATACCTCACTTGCATTAGAAAGGTATGCAAAAGAAGTATATTAGCGATCCACGAAGCAGAAACCAATCCGTGTAGGAGACGTTTTAGCTGCAGAAATGTACTCAGTTGACAACTGAGTACATTTCTGCAAAATCCACAACGGAGCGATGTCAGCTCCCAAAAAAGGTTGCATATGAATCAGGCAGCATGCCAATGGCCAAATATGTGGCCATTGGCAAGATAACCCGATGCAAAAATATTAAATATATATATATATTTTTTCGGCAATCGCCGATGTTTAAACCCAGCGCAGCCCCGCGCAAACGGGCTGCGCTGTATAAAAGCATAAAAAAGAAGGGTATAAACCCACAAATGTGGGATTCATGTAATACATGGAATGACAATGCAGGGACCAGCAGACCAAAACCAACATGGCCACCGTGTAGTGGTTGCTAAGGGGGGAAGCTGAGTCTAAGACATGTAACTAAGCATTAGTAGGCAATCTTATGTAAATGAGGGTTAGGATACTGACTACCACAGTCGCATAGCAAATGAGCACGGCCTGAGTAGTGTAGGAGATACAAAAGGGGGAGGAATAGAGTAGGAGATGGGTGACATCACTGGGGGGAATGGTAGAAAGAAACGCAGTTCATTGGAGGCCAGTGTAACATGACAGATGACAGGCACAGATCATGGAAAGAGGTGTGCCACTAGATAAGTCATGGAAAGACAAGAAATGGAAGGTGTACACTGTTACCTACACTAAAGTTTCTTGCTGGCCGTGCATGCGCACGTGTGCGCGCAATGAACCGTGAGTAAGGCAGTATGCGCGCGTGTAAGGCAGTGTGAGTATGTTGGAAGCTGTTGGCAGATGTGTAACAGTGTTTGCGTGGGTGTACGCGCGTGTAAGACAGTCTGCGTATGTTGGAGGCTGTTGGCAGACGTGTAACAGTGTTTGTGCGGGTGTACGCGCGTTTAAACCTGAATAAGTAGATCCTTAACCATGTAAGCATGTGTGCGCGCGTTTAAGCCACTGTGAGCGTGTTTCAGATAGTATGCAAGTTGCTCCCCCCTGAGGAAACAGAGAGGAAAAAGAAAGCAACAGAATTAATAGGAAGCAAGCAGGGATAACTGCTGAAGCTAGCAGGTGAAAATAATTAGAAGCAGGCAATTACACAGGCAAAGTAGTAGCCCAGCCCAGCACTTAAAACACTGCAAACAGTAGTGCAGGATGTTGTCATTAAGAGACACTGCAAAACAGGAGTAAGCTAATAGAAGTGAAAACTGAAAAAGCTGAACTCAGAGCAGAAATGCTAGGGGCTGCCATAGCTGTCTTAATGAGACATAGGCAACTTGCTGAGGGTGGTGACAATGCAGATGGTGCCAGACAACCCACAGTGAGGAGACGGAGAAGAGTGTACAGGCCCAGGGTCACCTACCACGGGTTACATGAGTTGGAGACAGTAGAGCGCTATAGAGTGGACAGAGAGCTCCTGCAGCAGATTGTTGAGCTGTGCAGGCCACGCCTCACACACAGAACCAACAGAGGGGAACCCATCCCAGTGGAAACCAAGGTATGTGTTGGCCTAAGAATACTAGCAACAGGTACCTTCCAGAGACCAACTGGCGATATGATGGGGATATCACAGGCATCAGCCTCCAGGGTACTACACCAGTTCCTGGATGCCATGTCAGCACATGTCGGTGATCATGTATATTTCCCCAATGCCCATGAGGTATTGGCCAGCAATATGCGTCTCTTCCAGCAAATAGCGGAATACCCTGAGGTACTGGGTGCTATAGACTGCACGCACATACGCATCAAAGCACCAGCAGGAGAGCGGGGTAGGGCCTACATAAACCGCAAGAGCTTCCCCTCCATCAACTGCCAGGTCGTGTGTGATGCCCAGGGCATAATAATGAATGTATGTGCTGGCTGCCCTGGGAGTTATCACGATTCCCACATCTGGCATTTGACGCAGCTGTACCAGACATTTGCCAATGGGGACATCCCACACGGACACCTAGTGGGGGATGCAGGTTATGCACTGGAGCCGTGGCTGATGATACCCATCAGAAACGCACACACACCTGAACAGGAACGCCATAATGAGGCACACGCACAAACACGTAATATGATAGAGCGTGTGTTTGGACTGCTCAAGTCACGGTTCCGGTGTCTGGACACATCTGGTGGAGCCTTGCAGTACACACCAACTACATGTACCCAAATTGTCATGGTATGTGCTATGCTACATAATATGATCTTGCGAAAACAGCTGCAGCAGGACCAGCATAGGGCCGGCCCAAACAGCCCCCCACCATTGCCAAGGCCAGCACAGGCAGAGCGTGACTCGGAGGAGGAACAACCTGAGCCTGTCCCAGTAGGCAGAAGGAGGCGTGCCCAGTATGCCCTGGCCTTGGCAAAGAGGCAACGCATAGCACATACATTGGCTCAGTAGGAACCTTGGGAATGATACGCCTCTCTGACTCACTCATATAGTAACAGGGATGCCTAACATGACACAACCTGCTCTCAAACATGTACAGGGAAGTGTAATATGCGCATCCGACAGAGGCAGCCCTGCTGCACCACCTGAGGCATGAATGCTATGTGTCAAGTAATGTAACACCAAGTACTATATGCACACCTGAGGACCCTGACTAACATCCTATCCTGACCAAGCATCATGCCACAACATGACAACGAGATGATGAAGTGCAACAATTGACTGAAGTATCGCAGTTAGTCAAAGGGGACCCAATGTGTGCCAGTCTGGGATGACATGCTGAGCATGACATGATGCACCACCCGCTAGGACTGGCGTGCACCTATCAGTGCAGGCCATATGGATACTGGCAAAGGCCGTCGTCACCCAAAGTGTGCCCTGAATAGGTAAGGCTCAAAAGACAAACCTATCTCCATAGGTACCAGAAGGGATAAGAATAAGATAATGGATAAGTTGAAACAGCAAGATGCATGCAGTCTGGACTCACCCAGTATGGAGAATGTTGATAACTGTGCTGTAACAGAACACTGAGGAAAGGCCCACAACAGCACCCTAACACTACCAGGTTACACCCCATACTGTGCTGTACAGCTGCAAAACTTGGAACAAGCTACAAAAGGAGGGTGACTAGCAAGAATTGTCAAGGATAACCACGCCCCCATGTCGGTACCACAACAAAAAGCAGCATGGAATAGCCATGCTCAAGTAACAGTGGCTAAAACTGCCCCCCAGTTTATAGCCTGCTACAGACTACTGTCCCAACACCAGGAACTGCATCTGGCCTATGCTGGAATACATGAATATATCAAGTCCTCCAACCTACATTATATTGGGTGACTGCAAATACCCAGACATAGACTTGGAACATTATACTAGCTCCAACAGTGTCGGACAAAGGTTCATAGAATCCACAAACCAAAAGGCCCAGGAACAACGTACCACTCCCATAAGAGGGGTAAGCATACCGGATGTGATAATCAGCAACATGGGTACTGGATGTCAAGATGAGAAGTGTATTGCTCACTGGTAAAACCAGACCATAGAGTAATCACACTGGATATACAAAACCTGACCACAGTCCCTGGCCGGAAACCACAGTGGAAAACATGTGTTAAGCAATACCTGCACTCCTCCAAACTGATGTGGAATCCATTAAAGGTCCCGTGCAGGTGCAAAATATGGGCCACACCTCAGAACCTGTAATACAGCCATTCCATGAACACTGCCAGGAATGCTTGGATTATGCAGTCCTAAATTAAAACAAGACACAGTGCCTAAATCTGACATGGTGGACACCAGCCATAACCAAAACATGCAAGAGAACGAGGAAGCTACTACATGATAGAGCAAACATAAACAATGAAGTAAGCACAGATCAGTAGTATGGCAATAACATCTGTCCACACATGCAATCCACTAAGGCCAGCCACAACAAGTGGAATCTGTGAATCCCAAGGCAATGTCACACCTGGCCCAAGTACACAGACAACCCCCAACTCCACCCAAGAAATACAAAAATATGTGAGAGATGCAACCATCCATCCAAACTGGAGGCTGAGCTCCCTCAACTCAGTACTCCCAAAACAAGTCAGTAGGAGAAGGTAACCACACACACCACAAACACAGTCCCACATAGACCAATCACAACTGCAAACCAAACACATAAACACAGACAAACATTCCCAGAGGCACAAATTACAAACACAGCACACCAACAGAGGCCTCTAAAGCAGACACCCAATCAAACAGCCCCCAAACATAGCACATGCAACACATAGCACACAAAGCTGGTGTGCCAAACAGTCACAGGCCAGAAGGAGAAACAACATGCCTGATACAGTTGTAATAGGTGACTCCATAGTCAGACACACTGCTGTCCTGCACACCAGACTGAACAAGGGAAAGGGTACAGTAAGCTGCCTGTAGGCTGCCACAACATGCCACATAACAGAAGTATGTAGGTCACTCCAAAGCAAGTAGAAATATGATGCAGTCATAGTCCATGCTGGTGTGAATGACCTGAGATGTACCACCCTAGACTACAGGAAAAGAGACATAGATGAGCTATCTGATTATGTAGTCCAGGCCGGTATGACACTCACCGTTCGCAGCATCCTACCCTTACCAAGAGTAATGCCACAGTACAAACACGAAATGATCAGTCATAGCAAGTGGCACACTTACTGGTGTTATTCCAAGGGGATGCAATGTCTGTCTGCCTGGGATGTCATGCTTGACAAGCCACGCAGCTGTCCTTGGGATGGCCTGCACCTGTTACCTCTGGGCGTCTGAATATTGGATAAGGCCTTTGCCACCTCCATAGAGCCTTTCGTAGGCAAGGCTGAAAAGACTGACCTACCACCCTACAAAACATAAGTGGGAAGAAACATAAGGGAAATGCTGACCAATGCCAGATGTGTACACCCCAATATGCATGCCCCCGAGGCCATCCCCAGAATGGAGAACATCGATGTCTGTGCAGTGACAGAATCCTGCTGCAAGCCTCCTGACAGCACACCAGCACTAAGGTTATACCACGTATCATGTGTCATGGCCCCAAACCCTGGAACGAAACATAAAAGGAGGGTGAGTATCCATAGTCAGCACATACACCCATATGTCCAGGTAACTGACAATGCACAAGGCATTGGAGTACACACATGTGCAACTAACTGTAGGCAAGACTGCTGTGCAGTCTGTAGCATGCTACAGACCACACTCTCACACACAATAACCCCACCCAGCCGTCCTGAAGACAATGGACAGTATAAATGTCCCACCAAATAACAAACAAGGTACCACAAATTACCACATAGGTGGTAAACCAGTATGTATAGAAAGAGGAACCAGGGACCTAGGGACACACGTGGACAGTAACCTGTTATGTGACACCCACATTGCCAATGTGGCTAGGAAGACTGTCTACATTTGACACCGTAGCAGGAAAGGAGTCACATCTATGGCAACAGAGGTCATTGTGCCCCTATACCTTTCTCCAATCACACCCATAATCCAGTACAATGCCTCATATGGGATGTATCTTACCTGACACCTGCAGCAGTTAGAAAGACCTCAAAGGTACCTCACCAATAGGATAAAGGGTCACAAATATATGTCATATGCTGCCTGGCTGTAGACACCCCAGCTGAATCCAGTCACATACGGCCTACATAGACATTGCATACCTGTTGTAGGAGGCCATGCCCAACACAGGAGTAATGGACATGCCCCACCCTAGAAAACACAAATCCACTGGAGCTGTGAGAGGGAGAGATGTCAACCTCAACTAATAATGAAATAGGATGTGCTGGTGGGACAGATACATAATCCAGAGGCTCCCCACACCCTGGACCAGAATCCCATTCCATGTTAGGCAGAGCCCCTCACTGACACACTTCAACAGGAATCTTGCCAAGTGGATGGATGATTGTAGAGTTACACTGGGGGTCTTCACTGTGTCATGTCCAGACAGAGGCACAGCCAAGCAAAACATAAATGGCCATAATATGCACATAGCAAGGGGTGTCAAAAGCCACACACACTCTGGCTAGGCTAACAAATGCCCAGGGTGGATAGCCTAGTATGACCCTATGAACCTATGAAGATACAAATTGTACAGGACACTAAGGATAATCCCAAGGCTTTCACAACTGATGGTAGTAACCATGTTGGGAATTCACAGATATGCCCTGAATCACACAAATATCACAAACACACACACATACTGCCAACATACATCCTGACAGGTGCAGTGCAAACCCCCCCCCGAATGCATAATATCTATCCCAGCAGACTGCTGGCCCCCTGACATTGCAGATGCTGAGGTAACAGCCAACATCTACAAAGCAAAACACACAGCAGCAATGGTATGATATGTTGTCTTGGGCTTAGTGCAACATGGACTCCAAGATGAATGGAATGCAAAACCACACTACTGATCAATGTCAGCCTTACCACAGAATATGTACCCAAAGAGCAGTGTACAACAACAGTGGTCCTTCTCAACAAAGGTGTTGCCTGAATGGATACTGAACAGTACTACCCCAGAATCCTGAGAAGCTCGGTTTGCACAGCTATGGAAAGGATCAGCATGTACCACAGACATAAAGATATTGGGGACCTACTGACACCGGACCCAACCCAGTGTGGCCCACCCAAGTGCAGATCCTGCCCCTAACCATGTTTAACTCAATTGAAACAGCCATTAAGGTCATTGATGAGGGCAATGTGCTCCACACAGTGTATCTGGACCTTGCAAAGGCTTCTATACAATACCCTACGTGTTCATTATAGATAGGCTCACCAGCTTAAATATAAACCCACATGTCAGTAGAGGGTTGCAAACCAGACCAAGGACAGAACAGACATGGTCAGACATGCTGCAGCCATGTCAGACTACAAACCAGATATAACTGGCATCCCACAAGGCTTTGTCCTGGGATCTCCCCCGTCTGGTATATATGTCCCATAGGTACAGGCAAGCATGGAAGGACTGTGTCCGAACATGGTTGCAGAGGACTACAAACTGCTCACCACATATGATCCACCAGCTGACACAAGCATCCCACAAAAGGGCCACATAGAAACAGAAAACTGGTGCCATAGCCATGTCAGCAAGCTAAGTGCAGAAACGTGTATAGTCAACCCCCATGGATATACAGCAAGTGCCCACCAATTACCACATATGTGTTAACCCATTATGTAGTTAACATGTAATGAAAGACCTGGGGACACAAGGTGATAGATATCCTGCATTGGACAAACATGTGCTGTAGTGTTTACAGGAACATACCATATACCCACCTAATCACGAAGGCTGCCAGATCTAGATAAGGGGAGGTCATTGTGGCTCTGCAGTCATCCATCATCAGTGGTACAATTGACTACAATCGCCCCTGTGGGATGTACCTCAGCAGACACCTCCATCAACTGTAAAGTCCCCAACAGTACCTCATCAGGAGTATCAAAGAGCTTGCCCAGATGCCATGTGTTGCCTGTGTTGCTGGCATCAATAAACATGCTGCACCTTGCACAATCTGAATGGCAGTGAGCTATGCACATGAGAGACCTGAACCCCAGCACTGACTTACATAGGACAAGCTGTACTGCGTGCACCATAACACAGAAGCCACCCCCAGCACAGGCTACCCATAGAGTCACATATCAATCTACCTCAATAGGAATCCAGATGAGTGGATGGGAGCTGGTAGATTTAACCTGGGTACCACTGCCATGTCACAGGTAGACAGAGGCACAGTATACTAACCATGACATATGTCATGGCAAACTCCACTTACAATGTGTGTTGAAGGACAAACATACTCCAACTAGCATTACACATGGACTAGGGCACATCACTAGTGTTTGCAAATGTACACCTATGTTGTGGAATACACTACCAATGTCGGACAAGCCTGGTGTAAGTAGTTCATATCTGAACAGAATGCAACATGGTCAGATGTACACAACTGGCCCGTAACCAGGCTGTTGTGCCCACTATCGAAATGTAAAGCAGTGATAGCAGTAAAGCCTAGGATACTGCCCACCACAGTCAAAGTACTACCAGTACACTATACAGTACTACAGTGTTAGGTCAGTGTGAAAGGATGTTGACAACTGTATGCAAAGTATCCCATGCAAACATTGCAGGCATAGTATAACCCTGTTGTGTTCACACACAAAGCAGTTGTACCGTAACTACACAACATGACACACAACACACAACCATAAACGGGTGATAGTTGTTGAAGTTCACACCCATCCACAAATGTGGTGGGCTGCAGAGTCCAACATATGGAATGCTCACACACATTGACAACATGCCATGGGAAGGCTGAACTGGGCATGCTCACACACTTAGGCCAAATTTCGGTGTAGCAGTTGGACACACATAGCTGGTATTGTTATGTTGTAATCCAGGAACCAACCATATTATAGCAGTCTGCCCAGTGCACACAGCTAGATGACTACAGAGACATACGTGATATAGTGGATCCCTCCCACATGCAAACATCTTCCACAGATGCACAAGTTGTTCATACAAACAGGGAATGTTATGGCAATAAAGATGTGCAAACAGTCTATCAGCAACAAATAATGTGCATTTGACAATTAAACATATGGGTGTAGAGGTCAACACTAGGCCGTTTGCCCTAGGGAATGACAGCTTAGCCAGAGTGTGCTTGGTGTCTGCCTCCCCACAGGATGCACATGCCCCTTTCTAAACACAGATGATGTCAGCACCCTTTAAGTACAGCAGGAGGAAAGAAACTTCCCAATAATCTGAACAGCACGCTCTGCTAATGCGTCCGTCTCAAGTGTCATAACATAGTTAAGTAGGGGTTTCAAATCCTGCAAATGCTCAGTGTGTGTGTGTGTGTGAGTGGGGTTGGTGTGTGTGTGTAAGTCTGCGGGAGAGAAATGTCCCTTTTGGCAAATAGGAAAACACACTACAGGATGGATGTCAGCACCCAATAAGTACAGCAGGAGAAAAGAAAACTCCCAGTAATGCGAATAGCGCGCTCTGCTACTGTGTCCGTCTCAAGTATCATAACATAGTTAGATAGGGGTTTGAATCCTGTGAATGGCAAGTGTGTGTGTTTGTCTGAGGGGTGTTTGTGTGTGTGAGGGAAATGTCCCTTTTGGCAAATAGGACAACACACTACAGGATGCACATTTCCCTTTCTAAACACCGATGATGTCAGCACCCAATAAGTACAGCAGGAGAAAAGAAACCTTCCAGTAATGCGAATAGCGCGCTCTGCTACTGCGTCCATCTCAAGTGTCATAACATAGTTAGATAGGGGTTTCAATCCTGTGAATGGCAAGTGTGTGTGTTTGTCTGAGGGGTGTTTGTGTGTGTGAGGGAAATGTCCCTTTTGGCAAATAGGACAACACACTACAGGATGCACATTCCCTTTCTAAACACCGATGATGTCAGCACCCAATAAGTACAGCAGGAGAAAAGAAGCCTCCCAGTAATGCGAATAGCGCGCTCTGCTAATGCGTCCGTCTCAAGTGTCATAACATAGTTAGGTAGGGGTTTGAATCCTGTGAATGGCAAGTGTGTGTGCTTCTCTGATGGGTGTTTGTGTGTGTGAGGGAAATGTCCCTTTTGGCAAATAGGACAACACACTACAGGATGCACATTCCCTTTCTAAACACCGATGATGTCAGCACCCAATAAGTACAGCAGGTGAAAAGAAACCTCCCAGTAATGCGAATAGCGCGCTCCGCTAATGCGTCTGTCTCAAGTGTCATAACATAGTTAGGTAGGGGTTTGAATCCTGTGAATGGCAAGTGTGTGTGCTTGTCTGAGGGGGGTGTGTGTGTGAAGGAAATGTCCCTTTTGGCAAATAGGACAACACACTACAGGATGCACATTCCCTTTCTAAACACCGATGATGTCAGCACCCAATAAGTACAGCAGGTGAAAAGAAACCTCCCACAGCACGGGTGGGTGGCCTAAGGGTTAAGGTGTTTGCCTTACAAACACAAGGTACAGGGATTGAATCTCACATGGGATAATTGGCTAGGCTTAAAATGGCTTGCAAGGGCAGCTAGCCTAGTACTAATTTATAGCAATATTATTTGGTGGCCTAATGGTTAAGGTGTTTGCCTTACAAACACAAGGTACAGGGTTTGAATCTCACAGGGGATAATTGGCTAGGCTTAAAATGGCTCACAAGGGCAGTTAGCCTAGTACTAATCTATAATCTATAATCTATAATGCGAATAGCGCGCTCTGCTAATGCGTCCATCTAAAGTGTCATAACATAATTAAGTAGGGGTTTGAATCCTGTGAATGGCAAGTGTGTGTGCTTGTCTGAGGGGGTGTTTGTGTGTGTGAGGGAAATGTCCCTTTTGGCAAATAGGACAACACACTACAGGATGCACATTCCCTTTCTAAACACCGATGACATCAGCACCCAATAAGTACAGCAGGAGAAAAGAAACCTCCCAGTAATGCAAATAGCTCGCTCCGCTAATGCGTCTGTCTCAAGTGTCATAAGATAGTTAGGTAGGGGTTTGAATCCTGTGAATGGCAAGTGTGTGTGCTTGTCTGAGGGGTGTTTGTGTGAGGGAAATGTCCCTTTTGGCAAATAGGACAACACACTACAGGATGCACATTCCCTTTCTAAACACCGATGACATCAGCACCCAATAAGTACAGCAGGAGAAAAGAAACCTCCCAGTAATGCGAATAGCGTGCTCTGCTAATGCGTCCGTCTTAAGTGTCATAACATAGTTAGGCAGGGGTTTGAAGCCTGTGAATGGCAAGTGTGTGTGTTTGTCTGAGGGGGGTAGTGTGTGTGAGGACAAGGTCCCTTTTGTCAACTATGTGAACAGACTACAGGATGCACATTCCCCTTTCTAAACACTGTTCAGCAGAAGGCCATGGCTCTGGCACAAGTTGTCTGTTGCTATGATGCCCCTTTGGAGGATGCTTGTATCAGCTGAAGAGGCGATTATGGTGGCCTGTTTGCAGTCATCTGCATATTTGGACAGCCACAGTCCGTCCGTGTTGGCCTGTACCTCCAAGAAATATATACCAAACAAGAGGGTCCCAGGACTGAGCCTTGTGGGACACAACCCGTAACTGTTGTGGGGTCTGGCATGGCACCAGCAATGCTAACCATGTGGTATCTGTCCTTGAGCCACTGTGCAATCCATCTAGTGACATAGGGCCTTATATTCCAGCTGGTGACCTTCTCTAGAATGCCCAAGTGGGGTATTGTTGTGAAGGCGTCTGCAAGGTCCAGGTAGGCTGTGTGAACCACCTTCCCCTCGTCAATGGCCTTGGTGACTGTTTCAAAGAAATCAACCGGGTTAAACCCGGTAGTGCTGGTGTGCTCTCAGTAGCCCTGAACCAGGCATCTGTAACTGCACAGATATTGATGTTTTCCATGCCAAGGAGTGTTTTGGGTGCACGCATCTAGAGGTGCAGATATCTGGCATTGGGTAGCATTGCTCTTAGTTTTGTATCCCTTGTGACACCTATGAAGGTGGGTTTGTCATCTGAGCCCTGCCTAAAATAGGCACTATGGGGGTAGCAAGAGCCTTTGCCAATATCTGAATGACCAATGCAAACTGTACACATGCTCATAGGATGCAGGTGTCAAGGAATATGCTGCATGGCCAGTATAGTCCTCCAGCATGGGTCTTTTGAAGTAATTCACCCCAGTCTACACAAGTGTAGAGTCTGCATGTGCTAAACACAGTTTGTGTGCAGTGACAACCTTGCCTGGGGGTGGAGATGGGATATGGATGTCCAGGGAAAGGTGGACATGGGCAGCTATCAACAATGGTGGTCTACCTCCGGTGTGGAACAGTGGGTACCCACGTTGCAGATGGACAGGTGCAATATGTATTAACCCATGTGGCTGTGGTGTGTGGTACTGCCATAGCACATGGACCCTCAAATTGTAGTGGCGGTAGGGTATAGTGGTAGAGGCCTGAGTAGGTCACACACACAATATTCCTGTACCTGATGTTAACAACTGGAACGGTGTATGTGAATACCTGCATATCCTGGCACTGTTCCCAGGGAAGCTAGGTGTGTGTCCCGGATGTGGGTGTGGTGTGCTGGACTGGTAGTGTTGTGTGTTACAGGTCCTGTGGTCCCAAAGCATGGTATAGAACATAACCTGCCAGTGCGATGTGCACACCTGACCCTGATGTAGGTGGCTGCAAATGCATATACATGCTATCCCCCACCTGACAGGTAGTACGACAACCACAAACCTCTGTGGAAATGAAGATGTCAGCACCCTAGAAATACTACAGGTGGAGAACAGATGCCCAATAATTCGGATAGTGCCCTCTGCTAATGCATCGCCCTCAAGTGTCATAATATAGTTAGGTAGGGGTTCGAATCCTGCAAATGCTCAGTGTATGTGTGTGGGTGAGTGGGGTTTGTGTGTGTGAGAGGGAAATGTTCCTTTAGCCAACTGGGAGAACACACTACAGGATGCACACGCCCCTTTCTTAACACAGATGATGTCAGCATCCTATAAGTACAGCAGGAGAAGGGAAGCCTCCCAGTAATGCAAATAGCGCGCTCTGCTAATGCATCCGTCACATGTGTCGTAACATAGTTAGGTAGCGGTTTGAATCCTGCAGATGCCAAGTGTGTGTGTGTTTGGAGGGGGGGTGATTGTGTGTGTGCAGATATGTATGGGGGGGTGATTGTGTGTGTGCAGATATGTATGGGGGAAATGTTCCTTTTGCCAAATGGGAGAACACACTACAGGATGCACACGCCCCTTTCTTAACATAGATGATGTCAGCACCGTATAGGTACAGCAGGAGAAGGGAAGCCTCCCAGTAATGCGAATAGCGTGCTCTGCTAATGTGTTCCCCCTGTGTATCGTAATGTAATTAGGTAGGAATTTGAAACCTGTAAATACATGTGTGTGTGTGCATGTCCGTATGAAAGACATGTTAGTTTTGGCAATCAGGTGATCACACTACCTGATGCACATTACCCTTTCAAAGTACTGATGTTGTCAGCACCCTCTAAGTATATCCAGAGATGAGGAACTATCTAGTAAACCGAACAGTGCGCTTTGCTAATGCGTCCCTCCCACGTGTCATGACATAGGTAGGTAGGGGAATGAATCCTGCATATGGCACATTTGCATGTGTGTGGGGGTAGTAGGGTGTGTGTAAATGCAAGTGTGAGGGAACAGATCCTTTTGGCAAATAATACTATACACCAGATGCTGCATACCCCACCAGTAAACACAAGGGATGTCACCACACTATCAGCACAGCCAGACAGGGCTAGTTGGCTAGTAATGCCAATAGTGTGCTCTGCTACTGTGTCTATTACCATTGTCAGAGTACAGATAGGTATGTTTGGGTAACCCACAACTATCACGTGTGGTTGTGTCACACAGTATGACCTTGCACGGGTGTGTGTACATACCAATGCATGCCATTGCCTAACCCAGCAATGGCATTGCACATGATGTATGTGTGTGACACATACACAGAAATACCTGTGACCTGCAGTAGTTACCATGTCTGACACATGCTTTGTGTGGATAAATGGTATTAGCAATGTATACCAATATGACTGTGTGTCCTGCTGTGCAGGGTCCGCACGTGGTATGTCCCTAGACAGTGTGGGTGTCTATGGTGAAAGACCTACAGCAGGGGATACACATCTGGTCTGGCCCATATAGTGTACATGTAGTCAATGTACAGGTGCTGTATGTTCCCACCTGTTGTGGTAGTGGTAACATGTCATTCCACTGCATTTCGGTGACTACATGCTGTGAACCCGTCAAATAGAGTGTTGTAGCTACAGCAATGCTCACACACAATGTTCAGCTGGATGCAGTATGGCCTTATAAACACAGTTCATGGGACTGTCATATTGCCGCTGTTGTTATGGAGGATAGGTGGTCTTCCTGTGTATGTGAGGGTTGTGTGTGCCATGCTATGAACCAGATGGCATTCCAACACACTGTCAGCTGCACCTGAGTAGGCCCTGATGGTTTGTGCTGTGCCAACAACCTGGAGGTGTGTGTATCTGTGTTGACTCGGGATACCACACCCCTATCCATGTGTGTTACATGTGTAGGGCGACAGGCATGGTAAGGGGCATAGCCTGTCAGTGATGGGTAACACCTGTGAGCCATGACTCATGCATCTGGTACTGCACAGACACTGCAGTTCACCGTGCTGAGGGCAGTGTCCAGTGCATGCATCCTCCGGTGTACACTGCTGTAGTTGTGTAGCAGCACTGTCAGTGTCCTAACCTGTGTGATACCCACGGAGGTCGCTATGTAAACCATGTCCTGCAGCATAAGGCAGTATGTGTGTACCAAGGAGCCTTGCCAGTATACATCGGGCCATGTGTGTCACGTGCAAGATGACCCGTGAACAGCAATGTGGCTTCCCTAGCATGTAAGCACACGTTGACAGCCAGTGGATACCCTATGAATGACAGTGGAGACTGAGCATAATGTAGACATGCAACAGCCTTCCCACATATAGTGGTAGAATACCTGGGGAGAGTATGTTGGCAACTAATATCAGGCTCATACTGGCCCGTGCCAAATGCTGAGAGATCCATTCTATGTTCCCTATCACGTAGTCCAGGGAGGTATGTCCCAGGCAGCCACACTGGCATGGTCAATGAGTGAGTCATATCTGTCCATGCCTCTGTCTGACCTGTATGCATGTGTGCTGTGGTGGACCATAGTGCCCCTGAGTCATATCACTGTGCCCTTCACCAGATACAGCCTGTTGAGCGGGACCCCAGTGCAGCACACATGACAGGTACCTGACACGTCTATAGCAGGTGTGTTGTGTAGCTCTACAGGCTGTGGGTGTGCGGTACAGGGGATGTTCGTGCCATGTGTGGCATGTGCTGTGTTCCGATGGAACATATGCCTGTGTGCCAGCTGCGGAGATGTGTGATGCACAGGCAGGCTGCTAGTCTGAGTCCCCACGTATGCCCCAGTGTGTTCAGCATGCTGTCAGTGTGTGGCAATGTCTGCCTGGTATTGTTGTAACTGTAATATCATGTATTGATATATTTATTGGTCCTACATATGTTGACTGGGATAGCCCAACTGGATGCATGTCCATTCCCAGGGTAGGCCCGTGGAGACAAGCTACCAGGGTAGCAGATACAGCATTAGAAAATACTAGCATGACATAGTACAAACAGATTATGTACAGAGATTACATAAGTAAGCAGGTCCAACATGTTCCACAGGTTAATGTCAGACCTGAGCACAAGCCAGGATTACATTGTATTTACACAGTACAGTGGTTCACACAGGTTACACATCCGAGTTAGCCAGGCCTGATACACTGACATAGCCAGTTACATGACAAATGTTGTTTGGGTCTACTGTTAAATGACCTAAGGTGGACATTAGGGTAATATCAGCTGGAAGTGGGTTCCAGGATCTACGTACAGGATTTGCAAAGACAGAATCACCAGCTGTGTTAATAGACTCGCTAGTCCGAAGCAGTACAATGTTAGAGGCTCAAAGCAGTCTAGGATTGTTATAGGGGGTGATTGTAATTTAAGTGCAGGAGTATTGTCTGGATTATACAGGATTTTATAGGCCATAATCAGTTGGTTATACTGTATTAGGCTGGGTATTGCAAGCCAACCAAGCTGATTTAGATTGATGCAATGATGTGTCCTACCAGGCGGGCCAGTGGCAAACCTGGCAATGTGGTTGTAGCAAATCCAGTGCTTGTTAAGGACAGTCTTGTTCATATGTGAGAGTAGAGGGGATGCATACAGAAGGGCTGCAACATGGTGTGAGCGAGCTATGGCACCTCTAGCTGGAGGGGCTAGGAAGGCTTTAATTCTGTAAAGTGACCCTAGCTTTCTATTGATGGCTTGGCTAATCTGGTTAACATGTCTGTCACATGTGAGGTTATTGTCTATGATAACACCTAATAGTTGTTGAGATGGGTCAGGGTAGAGTATTGTGCCATCAGTAGATGTTATGGTAACGGTAAACGTGGTAGACCTACGTGTTTGTGGAATAACAGCAGTCCAGTTTGATTGGGATGTAGGATCAGACGACGTTCAGAAAGCCAGTTTGCTATTGTATTACAGGTGGTCTGGGTAGCTGAACATAACTCTACTGGAGATGTGGCTGAGCAGATCAGAGTAGGGTATACAGCATATTGGATACAGCTGGTGTTTGGGATGACAGTATAACGGTCGTTAATGACGATGGAGGACAGCAAGGGCCTTAGGATAGAGCCTTGTGGTACTCTGAGGGTGTTTGGTAGACGGTTAGAGGGTTTGGTCTGCCAGAGGCCGGCCTGCTGTTGACCATGCAGGTAGGATTGACACCATTGGAAGGCTCCAGTATCTAGACAGTCTGTGCAGGGTGCAGAGTCCAAGTTGGTGATAAACCATATCGTATGCCTTTGAGTTATCCAAACAGAGGGCTGTGGATATATCACTGATGTTGCAGGTATGGCTTATGGTGTTAGTAAAGGCTAGGAGGCCTGACGGAGTGCTGTGATGGGAACGTAAGCCATGCTGAGTGTCTGCCATACTGCAATGTTGGACTAGGCGGTGCATGACTTGTCTATGACGAAAGTCACCATAACCTCTGCAAGTGGAGAGTGTATAGCTATTGGCCTATCAGTGGAGACGTCAGTAGAGCTGCCTCCTATGTGAAGTGGGATTACATATGACATTTTACAGATGGTGGGAAAGTTAGATTCTAACATAGTACCTTTGATTACCTTTGAGACGGGGTAAGCAATAGCATCATCTGGTTTTGATAGGTACTCGGCAGGGTGTTGATCGGCACACAGTGTAGTGGGTTTCACTGTTACAACCAAGGTACAGAGAAGTGAAGTGGCGACCGGTTGGCAGCTGGACGCAAGTAGTTTTCTAGGGGTGCTGCTTTCGGGACCAGGGGAGCTAGGAGGTAGTTGGCAAGCTAGGGCCTGCACTGTCTCAGTAAAGGACTGGTCAAAGCTATCAGGAATGTCTTCAGGGGTATTATCATTAGTAGCGGCAGGGATTGGGTTTGACGTTTGTCCTGTACGTAGTATATATGACATGCCACCTGACAGGGTATGGCATCACTGGGTTCAGAGAGACCGGTCCCCAGACTGGCTGTGTGGTGGCATCCCACACATGTGTTGTATATACCTGGCCAAGGGTGATGGCTGACTGCATACATGTGGCAGCTGTGACGATGACACATGACCCACATAAACCACGACTGGACCATAGAGGCGATTCACAGGTTACCTTTGGACATGCCACCCTAGTAGTGTGATTGCCATGGTGAGTACCAACACATAGGGCCAATGGGGAACAACATACTGAAGGTGTGTATGTGTGGGTGGACTGCCTCTGTCTCATAGCACTGACATATATGACTGCACACGTGGGTATATGCCGGGTATGACGTGTGCAATGTGTCACAGGCTACTCACATGTGTACAGGACAGACAGTGCCGTTCTGTCATGTGTAAGGTTGACATACATATGGTACGCTATGCAGATGTCAGTAGCAGTCTACAGAAGCACTGTAACCCTGCATTGCAGGTGTAAGCAGTGTTCCAGGGGACCCCAGGCGAACATGCATGCAAACAAGGCTACAGTACACAGGGCTGGAAGTACTGCATCATACAACGAAGAAGGGGTAACAATAACAGTAATTCACAATGCATATATGTAGGCACTGTCAACATGTACCCAGCAATATGCAGCACAGATGGCCATGGTGGAACCGATATTATGTCATACTTATTTGTGGTCTGGACAACATTGGTACTGCAAACATATCTAGATGCGTGAACATACACATGGCATAGTTGTTGTGGGCATCTTGACACCATTACTGTACATGTCCACCATTGCATATCACTACTTGCGTTAGCATTCCCCCTGTGCTACCCATGTATGTGGCTATCTGTTGACAACCTTACCACCGGCATGCAATTATGTGCAGCTGTTATGCTTTGGTATGTACTATGGGTGCAGATAACAATTCATGACATTCATACAGTTACTACAGCAGGCATGCTGGGGTACACACACAGTCATAGCAGCACACTGTACTGTTACCAACATGATACTACTAATACACGTCTATGTAGTCATCCTGTGCATCAGCAACGTGTTTACCTGTTCCCGCAATGATGTTGGAGATTGCAGGAGGTGGCACAGTGTCATCATATGCACAGGGTGTGGATTAGGTATGCCTGAGTCAGCCACTGATACCACCAACTGACATGTGTGTGTATGTGTGTTGGTGAGGGGCAGCAGTACAGGGTGGGCCAGTGTTGCTGCAGTGTGTGCGTGTATGTGGTTGCCCTAAGTGTTGACATTCCGCATGTGTGTATGCACGCACACAGTTCCACCTCATGGCTGCCATATACAGGGGTTTGTGGACAGCCACAGACTGCACCTGGCAGGCCGTACAGATCAGTGTCTGTGTGCACGGACACGGTACCTGTGCCTGGCAGGGGTGCTATGGACCGTATCCAGTACAACGCCTGACTGGGTACTGTCATCAGAAGCGGGAGTGTGTTGACTGGACACATGTCCCTGTTGGGACTGTCCAGAGCCACGCATGTGGTCTTCTGGGGCGTTCCGATGACAGCACAGACCCAGCGTTGCTGGGGCTGCTGCTGGCACTATGGGGCATGCGCAAGCCTGTTGCTGTCCGCGCCGACTGCCAGCTGCTGCCGCTGCCGGCATACGGCCACGTCGACGCCGCAGACGCCCACCACTGCCCTGGCTCATGGACATCTGGTTGTGGAACTGCTGTAAGATGTCCCCACAACGTCTGTCTATGACATCGGTGAAGTTACGGATAGTATCCGCAATGTCACGCATACTGTCTGTCATGGCTGTGCGGCATGCTCTGAGCTCCCTCAGACCCTGTCTGGTGTACCTTTCCATACGTGACTGAGCCTGCATGACAGTCCCAAACATCGCTGAGGTTGACAGACCTTGGGCACGCCGCCAGAGGCAGTACGCCCATGGATGCTCCCACGAACCCATGGGCAACTGTCTGTGTGGTACCATCGGAGGACCCTGCCCATGGCTGCTGTGTGGGGACGCATGTGCCACAGGTACCACATTACCCTGGTCTATGCCCGCTGTATCCTGTCCATCACCTAGGGACAATGGTGACATAGGATGTATAGGCAGGATGACTGTGCGCAATGATGGGGTTGACAGCTGTGTACTGTCAATTGGCTGACCAATGGCAGATCCTGACACACCTTCCTGTACCATTACACATATATCATCATTACCAGTAGCCGTGGCACAGGATTCAGGTTCCCTGCTGCAGGTCACCAGAGCAGCCCCAGAACCTGTGGGATGAAGACAGGAAACACAGTTTACATTCTCCAGACATTGTTACCAGTGATGCACTTATACACACATGCACACATGGACACATGCGCACGGGCACACATGCACACATGCACACATGGACACATGCACACGTGGACACATGCACACATGCACACGTGGACACATGCACACATGGACACGTGGACACATGCACACATGCACACATGGACACATGCACGCATGGACACGTGGACACATGCACACATGGACACATGCACACATGTGCACATGCACACATACACACATGCACACATGGACACAGGCACACATGCACACATGCACATGTGGACACAGGCACACATGCACACGTGGACACAGGCACACATGCACACGTGGACACAGGCACACATGCACACATGCACACGTGGACACAGGCACACATGCACACTTGGACACAGGCACACCTGCACACATGCACACATGGGTACTGACACACCTGCACACATGCACACATGCACACCCTGCAGTATACACACAGAGCACTACTGAGTTACACTACTGTTACTAGCATTATCAGGACTATTATAGGTTATGTTAAACACACTCACCAGCATGGATGGCCTGTCTCTCTGTAACCCTGGAGGGACCTGCAGGAATGATGAGATTAATGTTAGTGGGCACATCTGTCCCATTCATATTGCATATGATACAGTGTACAGAACAGTCAGGTGTACATATGGCATATTACCTGCACGCTCCATGTCGTGCTGCTGTGTGGAACCAGCCTCCATCATAATGCAGGTGTACTGCTGTTGGTGTTCTGGGGCTGGAGCCACAACACTTAGGAGTAGCCCCTCCAGTCTGGTGAGGGGGGGATGTGTGGCCACCCCACCTCCTGTGGCGACCTGTTGCCTGTGGATATCTGCTGCACGCTGCCGGACACTTCGGATTAAATCACTGCAGTGATGTCGTACCTGCTCATATGTCCTGTTATGTGTGCCAATTTCATTTACCCTACGGACCAGGTCTTGCCACAGTGCGGCCCTCTCCTGCTGGTTCTGACTGGTGTGGGAAAACAGGATGTCATACTCCCGCACCAGGCTCTGGTGGATCTCCTCATCCTCTGCAACGGAGTAGGCGGGGTTACGCTGTCGCGCCATCTCCCTGGAAGAGAACACAGACAGGATATCAGCCTACCATGTCAGCAATGTATGGCACACATACTATACATGTTATGCATGTGTAGTGATATACTACTACTCCCATATGTTGCATGTGTGTGTGCCATGGTGGATACACAGGTACATGGCCAGATATCAGTGCTCAGCCAATACCTGTGCAACAATACCTGCCACATTCCACACTACGTAGTAGCATGCCCCATCGGTCAGCACACACTGACAGGTGCTATGCACAACCTCACTCTGGGGGTCCATGCCAAGGTACTGTATGTGGGACACCATCCACTACTCTGCTGTGGACAGACGTTACATGGCCTGGATATACATATCCCACCACCACCACCACTACAGTAGACTACATTGATATGTATGTGGTTAGACAGTTATTCACTTGCTGGGACTGGGATGGTATCCATGCAGCACACTGGGCCAGTGGAAGCCACAAGCCACACTGCTGACCCCTTTGCAAATGCTTACCACAGACATGCTGCGGATTGCATGACACTTGCACACACATGTCTAACCCAGACCCTATACACAACGGTTAGGCATCCTGTCCAGTGGACCCCAGACAGAGGCAGATTGTATAACAATAGCAGGGGGCTACTGCAGGACAGAGCACATTCACATTAAGGGTAGGCATCTGTGGTCAATACTGGTACTACGCTACAGTCCGTCATAACAACAGCCACAGCCTACTCTGGGAGGGTAATAGACACAAACACTCTGGATGACCACAAGGCCTTCTACAGTTATGTTACACATACGGACCACATGCCTCAGATATGCTCTGTGGTAGTCCACACCTACTTAACATTCACCAAACACACGCATATTGGCAACATTCCTGCAGTCATGTTCGGTGCACATATCCCCCCTCCCTCTCCCTCACCTTTCGGATATTTATCACAGCTGGGTGTAACCTCCCTATCATCGCACATGTCCAGGTGAGGGCCACCCTCACCGGAGGAGAACACACAGCATCACTGTGACCTCGTGGTCCCCCTGGATGTGTGCTACCAGCACTCTGAGGGGACATACCGCCGCATGTAACACTGATAGTTTATCTTGGCTGTGCTACAGGATATGTACCTGGACAGTGGCATACAGCAGCAGTGGTCCCACAACACTAAGGGGACACCTCGACTGACCCTGGGAATTACCACATCATATGCATAATGGGCCTGGTCTGCTACGCTATGGGGTACTGCAGTATGGGATGCATGTGCAGTGACATCAAGTACCTGCAGACACTTGTTCCCAGCCAGTGTGCCTTTGGGATGGGCTGATCCTGGCTTGGGGCCTGGCTGACATTTCAAAGCAGTCACTACAGCCATTTCTAGGCCAACGCACAGAAATTAGAAGTTATGTACCTACCATAACGTTCCATGTTAGTTGTCTTCTCTCGCCTTCTTTCTTGCTGGATGGGTTCGGAGCCGATCCTCGGCTCCGACTCGGCACTTGCTTTAGCTCGAGAACTCCTTTTACCAGCTCGAGGCAACCCTATATCCCATGATGCAAGGCGGAACTACCTCAGATCTCGTTTGGCAGCTAACTTACCCTGCTAAAGGTTATCCTAACCAAATTAGGAACAAAGTTTCCTAAAAGAAGTCCTCATAACAAAGATCCAGAGGAAACAAACTATTAGGAACTCTTCAAGATCTGTCCAGGCCAGGGGGAAGGAGGGAGGGCGAAGAAAGAAGAGAGAAGACAACTAACATGGAACGTTATGGTAGGTACATAACTTCTAAATGTTAAGTTGTCAATCTCGCCTTCATTCTTGCTGGATGGGACCGCGCCCCTAGCACCTGAATCCCGGGTGGCTCAACGGAACAGACTCTTGAGAACTGTGGAACCAAAACTGGCCCTATCTCTGGAGGCCAAATCCAACTTGTAATGAGAAACAAAGGTATGAGGCGTGGCCCAAGTAGCTGCTGCACAAATGGTATCAATGGGAAGTCTATCCTGAAAGGCTGCAGAAGTGGATAGACTCCTGGTGGAGTGTGCTTTTGGCTTAGAAGATAGTTGTTTGCCTCTGAGAGAGTACACATAGGAAATGGTGGAAGTCAACCATCTGGATAAGGTCACTTTAGAAACTGGAAGACCTAACCTGTTTTCTGCATAAGAGACAAACAATTGGTCCGATTTTCTAATTTGTTTAGTCCTATGCAAGTAGTACCTGAGCTGACGATGGACATCCAAAAATGCAATTTCTGTTCAGCTCTGTCGGAATAGTTAGGGAAAAAGACTGGTAGATCTATAGATTGGTTAATATTGGTTTGAGATACAACCTTGGGGAGAAAGGAAGTGTTAGTTCTTAACGATACCCTGTCCTTATGAAAAACCAAATAAGGTGAACGAATACAGAGAGCTTGAATCTCGGAAACCCTTCTTGCAGAAGTGACAGCCAGTAAAAATATAGTCTTCCACGTCAATAACTTCAAAGAACATGAAGCAGACGGTTCGAAGGGAGGTAGTATCAAGGATGCCAACATTAAGTTTAGATCCCATTGTGGAGGAGGATGCTTTATAGGTGGCTTTAGGAGAAAAACTCCTCTCAAAAAGGCCTTGCATAATCTATGAGACATGATGTTATTGTCATGCAAGCCAACATGATACTTGGAAATAGCAGCCAGTTGTACTTTGACTGTAGATGACGAGAATCCCGAATGAAAAACCTCTGCTAGGAAATCTAAAACAGAATGTACGGGAGCAGTAAAAGGATCAATATTTCTGGAGTTTGCCCAAATCGAAAATCGTCACCACTTGCTAGCATAAATAGTCCTAGTGGACGACTTCAAAGAAGACACTATAATGTCTCTGACTGAGTCAGAAATCATTGGTAGCCTGGCTAGGGAAGGAAGTGGAGCAACCAAGCAGTGAGGTTGAGAGAATGAATGGCCCGGTGCTGCTGACCCGACTGGTGGATCAAAAGATCCGGAACTGGGTCCAGATGCCAGGGCTGCACCAGAAGGTGACGATGCAGAGACGGAAACCAAATTTGTCGAGGCCAAAAGGAGCAATGAGGATCAATTTGGCTCTCAAACGGTGGCTTTCTGAATGACTTGTGGAATCAATGGAAAGGGAGGAAAAGCATAAAGAAGTCCCCGAGGCCAATCCTGGGTTAGAGAGTCTCTCAGGGGTTGGCCTGGAAGGGAAATAGAGTGAAATAGTCTGGGCACTTGTTGTTTTGAGGGGTAGCTAAAAGATCGCAACAAGGAGTGCCCCACTTCAGAAAAATCTGATCCACTACAGATTGATTGAGAGACCACCGTGAGGCATCAGAATAGATCTGCTTAGCCTGTCCGGCAATAGCTTGTCCCTGCCGGGCATGTGCGTTGCTATCAGAAACCGCTGAGAAGAGATTGCCCATTGCCAAAGTCTGAGAGCTTCTCGACATAAGGGATAGGACCTGGTTCCGCCCTGTTTGTTGATGTACCAGACCACGGACATGTTGTCCGTCTGTACTGCAATAGTCCCCGTGGGAAGAAAGTCGCCGAGGGCTTGCAACGTTAAAAGCACTGCTCTCATCTCCAGGACATTTATGTGCAGATGGTATTCTATGGGTTGCCACGTCCCGTGGACCATCCTGCCCTGATAATGCCCCCCCCACCCGATCAGAGAGGCATCCGTGGTGACTGTGGCAACTGGAGGAGGGGGAACAAAGGGTCGGCCCTGATGAAGAAGAGGGGAAGATATCCACCAGCCCAGATGAGCCCTGCACGACTGTGTCACTAAGATCTCGTGTCTCATCGGAAGATTGTGATACGACCACTGAGTGAAAAGCATCCACTGCAGGAGACGCATGTGAAAGCGAGCCAGTGGTAGAAGAACAATGGCCACAGCCATTAGACCTAGAACCTTCAGGACAAACCTGGCTTTGATCTTTTTGCTTTGTAACAGAAGCCGAACAAATTTTTGGATGTCCAGAATTCTTTGATCTGTTAGTCTGGCTAACATTTTGACGGTATTTAACTCTGCGCCTATAAAGGTGATAGATTGGCAAGGCAGCAGAGAAAATTTTACGAAATTTACTGAAATTCCCAGATTCTTGCAAAGCTGAAGGGTGTAGTCTCTGGACTGAAGAAGCTGACACTTGGTGGTGGCGGAGAGGAGCCAGTCGTCCAAATAAGGAAACACCTGGAATCCTAGACGTCTCAGGTGAGCTGTGACCACTACCATGCATTTGGTAAACACTCTGGGGGCTGAATTGAGGCCAAAGGGCAGGGCTCTGAATTGGTAATGACTGGTCCCAAGCCGAAAGCGGAGAAACCTCCTGGAGCGCCTGTGAATCTTTATGTGATAGTACGCATCCTGAAGGTCTATCGAGCACATCCAGTTGTCCTTGCCCAGAAAGGGCAGAATGGACTGAAGCGTGACCATCCGGAATCTTGCCTTTTTGACAAATCTGTTCAGATTGCTGAGGTCTAATATTGGTCTCCACTCTCCCGTCCTTTTGGGGACCAAAAAGAATCTTGAGTAGACGCCGGATCCTACTTGGTCTGCCGGCACTGTCTGGACGGCTCTTTTTTCTAGGAGTTTTGAAACCTCCTGTTTTGCCAAATCCCTTTGACCGGGTGAGATGTCTGGAAGGGATTGTAGAGGTACGGGAAACCTTACGAAGGGGATCTTGTAACCCTCGGATATAATCGACTGTACCCACTTCTCTTGGGATAGGGATTGCCAGGCTACTGGGTACAGTGAAATCCTTCCCCGACTGCCTCCAAGGGTGGACAGTCGGGCAACACCTCAGGGATGCTGAAAGGGCTTCTCAGGAAGAGACTCCCTGTTGCCCTGGTTCTGAGGACCCCTGCCTCTAGGGCGGCATCTATTATTGTTACCCCTCTGCCTCTGGGGGTAAACTGACCACGTGTGTCCGTGTAGCTCCTTGGGCTTTACGAACCACATCTTCCCCCTTTCTGACCCTTGGGATATGGTCTAGAAGGAGTGGAAAGTTGGACTCCAACGGCAGAAAGAGTCTTACCGTCCTGCTCACACCTGGTCAAGGTATCCTTCACTTGAGGTCCAACAGAGCCAAACCATCAAAGGGGTATTAGTGAAGGACTTTTAAAGGGGTCCATAAAATTACACAGCCGCATCCAGGCTTGGCGTCTAAGAGCAACTCCTGTGCCTGCGGCCCTGCGCTCCATCGGCCGCATAAGATATGAGCCGCATGGAGGAGTTAGATATGGAATTCAGGATAGCAAGCTGTGAGGCAATCTTTTCCTGAGCCCCAGCAGCAGAAGGATCCTGGACTACTTCACCCAGTTCCTTGAGAATATCTCGTTGAAGCCTGGTGAAGTGACAAAGGTAATTCAGCTTAACGCATAGCAAAGGTCGCTGAAGAAAACATCCGCTTTCCATACCTGTCCATGGTCCTAGAGTCCTTGTTAGGAGGATGGACAGGTACTGAAGGATCTGCCAGTTCCTTCTTAGTGGCCGCCACCACCATAGCATCCACAGAGACACCTTTGGAAAGGAACTGTTTATCCGACGGGCCGTAATGAACTTGGATGGTCTTCTGGGGACAGGTTCCACAGAATCTGGAGCCACGCCTTCGAGCCACTACCTGCATGAGTGGGTCGAAGGCGGAGACACCCAGGAGGTGGAGGGTCGGGATCCAAAGCCTCCAGGTATACCGACTCATCCTCGGAGGGTCAATGGAGGCCAATTCCCCTCTGTTTGAGGAGCTCAAGGATGTCTGAAAAGGAGACATCCTCAGAGGGGACCGTGGGGAACCCTCCGACTCATCTAAGTCGGTATCAGATGTAGTAGACTCAGGGGAGTCTGTGTGTTTCCTCTTACGTCCTCTTCCGAGGGGTTCCCCTGCAGGGTCAGGAGAAACCTCGAAGAGGAGGAAATTCCCAATGGGGAAACCTGGGGCGATGGATCCCTGGGCCTGAGAGCAAGAGGCTGGCAAGAGGCATCTGCAGGCACTGATGAGGGAGGAGCTAGAGGGATGGACCGTTGACCAGGCTCAGAGGCCAGGACACTCCTCATCACCTCAAAGGCTCCACTCCCGGAGACCAGAACATACCCGCTCTGAAGAGACAGGAATGGTCGGCTCCAAGGAGAGAGAAGGCTCCGAGGCCGATGTCGGCACCGAGCTTACCAAAGCCGAAGCCCCGAGAGGGAGAGCGGGTCGGACAAGGGTCCGATGCCACTAGCCCCTCGGAGCCGACAGTGGAAACCCGACGACCGGATCCCTCCAAGGAAGGTCTCAAGGAGGAGATCGAGCCGAGGACGACGGAGCCGAAGGATGTATCGGCTCCGGCATCGAAACAGTCGCTGTCCCAAGAAGCTCCAGCTCCGAACTCTGGTGTGGAGTAGGAGGAGGAAGTTCAAGAATTGGGGCTATAGCCGAAGTCTGTTGAGACGGGCTATGGAGCATTTGGGCCAGTGCCTGAGACTTCAACAGCCTGCTTACCACCCTCTCCAAGTCGTGGTCAGACAGCCTGGAAGATCTCGAAGATCGGCTCCGATGGCTCCGCTCTGACAAAAGAGGAGATCCCGGAGCCGAGTGGATACTCATAATAGAGGGGGACCGAGATCTCTTACGGGTCGAAGCCATCGGAGCCCAAGTCCCTAGAACTCCAGATGGAGCCGAGGATTTCGCCCGATGCTGGATAAAGTGTCGGCTCCAGCCGAGCCGACAAGGCCACAGTAGTTAGGTATCGGAGCCAGCCGCACCGAACCCACTACTGGAGTAGAAGTATCGACTCCAGCAGGAGCCGATCGCTCCGATGGAGCCGAGCCACCGGAGGAGGCTTGGACACTGTAGCCTGAGCCTTCGGTGGCTTAAGAGGTTTTCCTGACCCTGATTTAGGAGGAGAACCTTCAGGTTTAAGTAAACCTCGGAGGATGAGTTTGTTCCTCCTTTCCTGCAGGACTCTCTGGCTAAAAGCATGACACAACGCACAGGAGTCCTGCAGGTGCAAAGGCCCCAGGCAATAAACACAAGAAGTGTGACTGTCTGTCAGAGACATTTTCTGACAGCACTGGTCACACTTCTTGAAGCCTGAGACCTTGCCTTCTTTTGACATCCTAGGAGGATAGAACACAACCAGTCCCAACAAACACACAAATTAATCCCTTACACAAACACACAGGAAGGGATAACAAAAGGGAACTAGGCCTGACTAAACTACTTTAGATTAAAACTTATAAAAGTTTATAAAAAGGTTGAAAAATAGGGAATAGGGTGGGCTGTAACTAATTACAGACTACACTAACACTAACAGGGAAAAATAAACCCCTAACTACACTTTTTCTTATCTGACTAAGAAAAAACTTACCTCAGCTGGCAAAGGAGACCTCTTTCGCTAAGCGGCAAACGAGATCTGAGGTAGTTCCGCCTTGCATCATGGGATATAGGGTTGCCTCGAGCTGGTAAAAGGAGTTCTCGAGCTAAAGCAAGTGCCGAGTCGGAGCTGAGGATCGGCTCCGAACCCATCCAGCAAGAATGAAGGCGAGATTGACAACTTAACATCATGCTACCAGGATCCTGGCTTATGACTGCTTGACATGTGATGTGTGGTCATCCCCTTTTGTTGGAACTACGTACACACAACATATCACAAGGACATACCTATGGATACAGACCTATGACACATTTGGAGGGTTCACAGTATGCACACTGTTAACCTGCTACTTTGCATTACCTCTGTATGTCACAGCTGGTTGCGTTCCACAGCTTCTGCTTGTTGCTGCTATTACTGTCACTGCTGACAGCTTCAGGGTAGGGAGAGTCACAGTGTGTTTTTTTTTTTATTTTGGTGCTCTCTCTCTTTCTCTCTCTCTTCCACTTCTCGGCCTCTCTGTCTGCTTATAGACAATGCAATTAATTTATTGCATGTGGGGAGTGTTAGCACTGGATGCTTTTGTAGGTATTTGCATAGGTCCATGTGATGGCCTCTGCACCAATTGAAGGTCAGCATTTGCTAATTGCATACAGCCGGTTGTGTACTGACTGCAGTTCTCACTGTGATTTCAGGTCAGTGCTATAAAAGGGTATGTGCGATAGGCGTTGCCCTTTCAGATTGTGTGGGCGGGGACCATGCTGGTATGCTGTGGACAGTGTTCTGTGACTGTAAAGGTTAGTATCTCTCTCATGCTTCAGGCTGCGTTGTATATTCACAGTTCTCCATTCCTCTTTCATGTTCCCTGTAGCAAGTGTGTATGCACATTGACTCCTACAAGTATATCTAGATATATTTATATATATATATATATATATATATATATATATATATATATGTACATATGCATAAATATATCTATGTACTTTAACTGACCTTATTATCTACAGGCTGCCAACTAGCATGGCTGTTTCTTTTCACACACTACTATTATGGATATCCATTGTTTGTGACATTTATTTTAAATGGCATGCTTTGTGTACTACACATCCTATATTCCCTTTACATTCATCCCTACTTTTACATGTTATATTTATTTTAGCACAATGTGTTTCTATAAGAGTCATGGCTTAGTGGTAGGTTGTACAGACTAGTGTTTCCAAGGTCCTGGGTTCGGGACTGACAGTGGGAGTTTATTTTTCTTTTGAACTGAGTACAGGACCTGTCAATCACAGTGACTAAGGCACTTTTAAGCAGTTGTAACCGGGCTAGCACTGGTTTGCGTGGAGCTCACGCATGCGCACTGGTGGTTAGCTCCACGCACACCCGGTTACAACCGCTTAACAGTGCTTACTATGGCGCACACCCGCGCTATTTTCTTTGAAAGAAAAGAAAATGGGGAGACAGGAAAGTGGTGAAAAAGGGGTCACAAAGAGGGTAGGACAGTAGGGAAACAAGCTTGGGATGTGCAGGAGGGATGTAGGTAAGGCCCATAGCTGCCCATTTCTTCTGCAGCAACAGCTGTGCATATGTATGTAATTTGGTGTGACATTTGAAACCTTCCACCCCTGGGAGAGGTGTCAGGACAACAATAATACTTGTTGTACAGCCAATTGTAATTGATAGGTTCCATGTCCAGTGGACATGTGTGCGGAATGGGCAGCTATGTATGGGGCGTAATTTTTTTGTGGGTACAGAGTGCCCTTTTTTTTTTTTTTTTTTTTTTTCAGGTAAGAGTGGTATGTCAGGTGAAGGAAGTTGGTTCAGCTGGGGAGGTAGGCTGGGTAGGTAAACAGACAAGACAAACAAGACGCATACAGGGGCGGTGTATGACACATGTGGGGGGGTTACACAATTGACGGGGACGGAGGTTGGGATGTCCAGAGCCCATGAGCCCACAGATGGCAACAGTGGAACTGATATCCCCACCCATAGGCAGTTGCCACTGTTCCTTCACTGCCCAGGACGGGGCTGTGCTGGGGGCTGTGTAGGCGGGGCAACGGGCATGCCCGTTAGTTGCGCCACCTGTGCCTCGAGCTGGCGTAGGGGCTCAAGGACAGAGTCCCGAATCTCCCTATGCACCACAGTCCGGACGCTACGGAGGGTGAGAGGTGGATCTCCTCCGGCCACACTTGCAGAGGGGAGGCGAGCCCCATCCCCTGCAGTGCTTCCACCCGCAGGTGGCACAGGGCCACCGGAGGAGGGTCTGGACTCGGCACTAGTGCCAGGTGCACTCGCCAGCTGAGGTGGGAGAGGTGGGTCCGCTGGAACCCGCCTTCCCTGTCGTTCTATGTTTTGCATTATGTCATGACAGTTTGGGTTAGTGACATATAATACCATTCACAGTTAGTTGTAACAGCATGCATTAGTATTCCCATTAACCAAACACCCAGATATTCACACCATTGAACAGCGTGCATAACACATGCATAATTTGAACAGAAATACACAGTCCAACAACATGCAGGGTTAATTGATGGCAACAGGCCATCAGGTGTGGGTGTATGAACAGGGCAGATGCATCAACAGACATGCAAATATATATGACCCAACAGGACAAACGTCCAGGGGTGTTGTGATTGCACATACCATTTTCATGTGGAATGGGTTATAGGTGGTTATAGGGTGGGGTAAATAAGGTAATATTAACACCTTCGAATACCAATACATATGCTGTACATTTCTAATAGCTACAGTTATATACACACTACTGTTCTAACTACAGTGTCCTATATGTTAACTACTTCACCTTGCTGATAGGACTGTTACTGCAACATCACTATACATTTTAGTGTTCTTCATACACATTCATATCAAGCTTTGTTCAGATACATCATCCTGCTCCTTTTGCTTTATATACCTGTAGACAAGTGTGGATGTTTGGTATATCAGACAATCATCCTATCTGCGTATTTCAGACTGGGAGCAACATATCCAGATTTTGGGATACACATTCCACATGCAGCAACACTTTGAACAGATTTTGCTGTTTGGTTCTGAGTCTCACATGCATTTAATTCTGTCTTGACTGCAGCATACTTTATTCAGGGGTTATTACTACTGTATTGCTGGATTCATGACACTCTCTCACACTCTCTCACTTGCTTTCATGTTACTATTCAGGATGGTACTTCTAGGCTTTATTGACATGTTTTAACAGTAGTTATTACAATACTTTCCAGCAGTCTCACTTCTGTCATGTTTCAGTATTTCCACAGGGATATATTTCACACATGTGATTTCATCATCTTCTGCAGCTATACTTTACATCCTGCTGCAGGTTGTGTACTATTTTCTTACAGGCAGGGCATTTTTATTTCTGAATATATGTTGGACAGTTTCATGTTTAGTTTACACTTACAGGCTGGGAACTCTTGTAATCAAGCAATACTTGCATACACTTTCACACTGTTACTTGCAGATTCTATTCCTTACTGGCTACACTGCACTTGCTGACTGTCATACTTTTATATTTCTTTACAGTTAGTGGTAGTGGATTACTGACCTGCCTGGTGGCGCAACCGCACCAGCCTATCACCATAGGCTCTGCGGTTCGCAGAACGGACACCTGCAGCTGTAATATAAATGAAGTAATATTGGAATACACATCTCCATAATTTCAGCTAGTTTAACTTTTTACATACATAATTAATTGTTACTTACTCAGTGGTGGGGCGTTGGGTGATTGCCAGGCCTCCTGGATCCAAAGGTTCAGTTGGTCCTGCTTGCATCTCTTCAGGTCCGCATGGTGGTGACGGGCCTGCTCACCTGTCCTTGGAATCCCTGTGGCACTGGTGAGTTCATGAGCCAACCGGTCCCACGCCTCAGCCCTGTACGCTCCCCAGAGGACCTGGCCCTGCAGGAGTTGGGCCTCATGATTGTGGACTAGGAGCCAGGCCATGTACCTGGACTCCTCAACACCCCACCTCTGCGCTCGAAAGCGACTACCCTCTCCTACACCTGACATTCTGCCTGCAGGTCTGTTCTACAATCGTTTATGCTGTGTATTCCCGCCTATGGGGCTTATATAGTCAGTTTTTCCCGCACATATCTGTGATTGGCCATTTTGGAATTGTATCAACTTCAGTAAACCTGCATTGTCATGCTCTAGTTTGTATTCATTCCTATATATTAGCTATTATTGCATTTAAAGGTACTGCTGTCATGGCTTAGTGGTTCTGTACCTTGACTATGGTGTATAGTATCCTGGGTTTGAACCTGGCCACTGCTTTTTATTTTTCATGACTGTCTAGACATGCTGAGGGGTGTGTCTGTGTAAAGGCAGTTTTGATACGGCTTGCTCAACGTTGCCCGTCGGTTAGCTTGTTTGCGCGGTGCGCAGCTCCGCACAAACGGGATATGCTGGTTTAAGCCTTATTTGGCTATCGGCACGCATATTCCGCTCAGCTCAGTTAGGGGCACATATGTTTAGTGTGTTAAACCTATGCTTAGCTACAGGCACTCATTTTGCACCAGTTAAACCACTGCTCATCTACGGGCACATGCACTCACCCTGTTAAACTGTAGCTCAGCTATGGGCACATCTGGCATTTTTTATTCTTTTGTTACCTCACATTTCTTCAATATAAATGGGCTATTTCATTACAATTTACATATATTGCGGTTTTATGTGTACATATTTGTCAGGGACTTGTTTTCTGCTTATTTTGCAAAAAAAAAAAAAATGGTGTTGTGGGGGCTCGAACCATGAATGCCTGCTCTGCAGCCAACATCTCTACCGCTACGCTATTGCTTCCTGGCTTATTTTGCATATTTAGTTCTTATATGCTTTCCCATTGACTGCTAACTGTAGCTGCGCTTACGGCACGCCAGCAAACGAGCGCACTCACGGTTAAACATTTTTACAATTTAAAAAAAAATATGACATGTTCATTTATATTTCTTTTATGTTTGATAGTCTGTAGGGGCATGTGTTGTGTTGTGTTTATTCACATTTCCATGGACTCTGTTGTGGGTGTCTACTTTGGGCACTTTTACACTTCTGGGGGTGTGTCCGCTTGCAGGGCTCAGCCTACGGACACACCCCCACATGTCTTAAACGGACCGTGTTAGACTTAGGTGTGATTCAGCATGCTCTCGTGAATATGCAGAGCATGCTGACATCACTCAGTTTAACTGCAGCCTCCGTGTAAGAGTTATAACTCTTACACGGAGGCTTCATGAATCCTGCCCCACATCTTACTTGTAAAATGCCTTGAGACTTTAGATTTGGACTGCAGGAATGCAATATTAAATTATTATTAATGTGTGCTTTAATACTTGTTTTTTATCTTGTTCATGTAAATTGTCTTAACTTTCATGTATCATTTGGAGCTTTTCCTCCCCAGGCCTCTGCTAAAAATAGGCTCCTGACCCAGTCAGACTTTCCCAGTAAATAAATGTTAAATAAATAATAAATAAACATCTGTACTTTCAAATAACTCACATCTCTGCACATCAGACATAATTGCATGTTATAGTGGTGGATCATGAGATAACCTCTCAGTAATGTCCAGATTCTAAATTAATAAATCAGTGTTCAGTGAAGCAGCATCTACAGTTTCTGCATGCATTTAGGGGTGTTTTGAATACACAATCAGCACTGTTTGTTTTTTCTCCCGGGATTGGTCAATGCCCTTAGATTCATGCTTCTCAGTTTCAGCATCTACAGTTTCTGCATGCATTTAGGGGTGTTTTGATTACACAATCAGCACGGTTTGTTTTTTCCCTCTGGATTGGTCAATGCCCTTAGATTCATGCTTCTCAGTTTCATCTACTGATTGTGCAGCTGGCAGTGGCAAATATCTGACAGAGCTGGTAGATGAATTTTTCTTTAACGTAATTCTTGCTGCACTCTGAAGTATGATGTTAATTTTGAGTATTTTTGCAATGCTTTGGCTTTTTCACCTGCTTTTGCTTTCTGTTTTGATAACCACTTAGATACAAATGCTCTGTATTGAAAAATTCTTCATTTCCAGTTTTCCCATTAATACAGATATAGTATACATTACACCAGTGTAACCCACCCAATAAAATGCAAACACTAATGCATAAGCAGCATGCAATGATCCTATCATATGATTTGTGGGATTTGTAGTCACAAGTCGTCCACACAACTGTGGCTTACGTTTTACTTCTCTTGTGTATGTTGATACTTTGCACATTCTAGGTGCTTATGTAGAAGGTTCACATGCAATGTGTATCTCACTGCTTTCATTCCAAAAATCACATGATAATGCATAAGATGTTTGCTCGAGACCATATGTGCAGTTTCGGGGAAGTACTCAGAGTCTATGGTACTGACAATGCATCCAAGCATTCTGCGTAGACACTACTTATCTGCATAACAATAATGCAAAACCACCCACTACGAGGTATTCTGACATTGAATGTGAGGACAGGTCATAGTTTCATAGTCTTGTAGTAAAGGCCAACATGGAATTTAGGCCCCATAACTTTATCAGGCAATGCAAAGTCACCGATCAAGAGATCAAGATTTTCTTTAAAAGATGGCAGTTTGCTGAGATTCTTGATAAATGATGAAAGTTTATTCCAATGTGACGCAATAGAAAAATAGATGAACCTGCTTCTCATATGTATTTAATAGGAAGGAACTGGAAAAAAACAACCTTTTTTACTGAGATTGTGTTCACTTTCTAGTGAGTCCAGGCCACTTAAAGGCCTTAAAATCATGTCAGACATTGTTTAAAACCCAGATGTAGCTTTCCCCAAGACAGCATAGTCTATTGTCATAACCCATGTCCTGACATGAAAATATTCTTCTGGTGAACGTTACTTGGATAATCAAAAGCAATAAATTAGTCTTGGAATATGAGCATAACAATGAGTTATATTCCATAATCAGTCTAAGATAGGAATCGACCATTCCTATAACTACTGTTAGAGACCTAGAAACAATGGTCTTAAAAATCAGGCCCATGATACAAAGCAACTTGAATGCAACTTTGTTAATATTTATCTTAAAGGAATATTTATTATTGGCAAAAATACTCAAATCTTTAATAGGCTTAGCAATTTTACAAATCTTCACTGTTAATTTTAATTGGAGTAGTTAGAACATAGGCACCAAGATGTATAATTTTATATTTACTAATGTTAAGGTAGATGGCATTTTCCTTAAGTCATCATGTAACAGTGTTTAAATAACTATTAAGCTTAATTATATCATCCATTTTAATAAGCATAGTGACAACTTTCAGGTCATCAACATACTTAGAGATCCATTGATCACTACTAAGAGACATTGGAAAAATAGGTACAACAATGTTGGATCTGGTATTGAGCCTTGAGGCAAAATCAAACTGATAGCAGTTCAATCAAAAATGTGGCCATTCATTAATAGTTCTCTTATTATGATTGGGCAACTATGTGCAGATCTATCTTATTATATGTAAGTTAGGACCAATGCCCAATACACCCAGAATAATTACACCATTTGGGACAGTATCTGTACTCAAATAATTACACCATGTGGGACACTATCAAACAGCTTCAACAAGTGACCATTAGATCCTGATCAAGTGTGGAGATGACTAACCCAAAGAAATATATTAGACATCCACAAAGTAAAAAAGTGATGGCAGACAGTCTGAAGAAGTTTTGGTCAAAGAACTAAGACAAAAGTGCTAACTGTATGTATTAAATGGTGTTTTGCTAACTCATCTGCCATTGCTTTTTTACTTTGTGGAAGTTTTTGTAAATATATTAGACATGTTATGGTGGATCTATGATTTACAAAGTCATGTTGAAAACATCAACTGTGGGGGTCCATGCAGTTTTTCATTTTCTGGAAATGTTACAAAATACCTTTTAAACATTTATTGAATAATGAGGTTGAAGAAAAAGGTCAGTAATTTTTTTTTTACCATAGTATAATACATCAGGCAACCTTGGGACAACTGGAAGCTTCATGCTCTTTGTACATAACCACATGAAAAATGGAAGGAGTAGAATAACTTCTACTGACAGTATGTATACACCATTCATACATTCACACACTTTCTTTTCATAAAAACAATAAAAAGGAAACTACATGATATTATATGAGTGAATGAGTGTTGGTTTACAACCTACCAGTTTCACATAAGGATGATGACAGGGCAATATGTCCTAGTTGTGCATAACTATGTGTTTCTTTGGGCAAGAGAAGTCATTTAGAACTGACAAAGTGTGAGAGATCTTGCTAAGTCATAAATGTGCCACATGGCACTGGTTTAACAATGAAGAGATTGAAAGGAAAAACAGTTGTTTGTTTCATCTATATTGCCCAATGTCTTATCTCAAGAATCAGAGAAATAAAAAATATATATATCAGAACAATAGTCCCATATTCAATGGCATTTTTAAAATATTGATACAATTCAGTTAGAGCTTTTTCCAAAATATATTAATAGTTTTTTAGACAAAAACAACACAAATCTGCAAATAATGACACAGCTATGTAAACCCATATAACAGAAAATACTGACAAATTTCATAATAATCCAACTAAACAAGAATCCATCAAACAGTTCACACATACATGAACAAAGAACTTCTCTTGGAAGTAATATCATGACAGTCCATATGAATCGACATAAATAAGCATTAGGCTATCCAACTTTATCGGGAGTTACCAAGATCTCATCTAGAGTACTTTATGCATTTCTGAAGACATTACATTTTCAGGGATGTAGACAGATAAAAGAAGTTCAGGGGTGGGTAATATTGCACGTTTCCTCATTTACACTTTTATTATGGCTGCAAAACTATTTGCTAATTTTATTATATACTATTTTAAACCCTTTAGCCATCAGAACCGGGAAAGTATTTTGTCTAGCTGCCTGCTACACAGTAAACATAAGGGATGAGTGGGCAGAGCGAGGCCTACCTTTAAATCATTGTGAGATCAGATTTAATTTAACATCATCCTCAGCAGTAAAATTAATTTGCAATTTCAACATCATAAATTGATATACTAGTATAGACTACAGATGAGCTACCTATTAAAAATGCAATGTTTTTTTTTACAAGTAACAACCTTTACCACAATACCACAGAACAACAAAGGCCTTCACTCTCCTCTGCCTGCCTTCTCTCTGTTAATCACATATTACATATTCATAGTGAGTCTTCTGGAAAGGTTGGACAGTACAAAAATTGTTACCAGCCCTCAACATTTTTTTACTGACAAGTGTTTATAAATTTACAAACATATTTTTTTGCTAACGCCTTTGATGATAAACAATTTAAAACAGTTGCACAAATTTTAAAGTAAAAAAATGTTCTTCCTTTGCTCATACGTCAATAAAGTCAAATTGTTTTGTTACAACCTCTACTAATTTAGCTAAGTTTCTCAGCTCTTGGCATCAGTCAGGTTGCTTGTCTAATAAGAATGCAATTCATGTGACAAAGCACTTAGCAAAAAAACTATTTTAACAGCTAAAACTCTAAACATTTCCCTGGGAGTTAAAGCCAGACTCAGTTTTCCATCAATCATTTTTAGGTCAACTGTTTGTCTGATGATTAGACTATAAGCCAGTGATATCTATGACAATCTAATAGTGAAACACAGAAGACACAGAATGCCTTATGTTATCTGTGCCCAACTAATTGCATAGCCCATAAGGTAGATGCATTTTATAGGTGCTCAGAAACATGTATATACAGATGATGACACTGTGGTAGTGCCATAAATGTGAGGATGCCACAAGGGCTACTGCTGATCCACAGTTCAGCTCCTGGTCTAGTACTCAGGATATTACAGAGGATTATGTGGCAAGGTGCTATGAGGGACAAATGGGCAAAAAACAAAAAGCAAGGACTCACTCAGCAGACAGCAAGCATGAATGAAAACGTATACAGAAAAAAAACAGAAACGACTAATACTCCCGTTTTTTTAAAAACAGGTATGAAATAAGTAGTAACCAGAAATTGAGGTAGTATAATTCATGTAACTTCTCTAAAACCTTTAGACCTATAATTATTTTATTCTCTATGAAAAAGTTGTACTGCTTAATTTTTGTATATGGCAAGAGTTCCCACTTTTCTTTGAGATACAGTGCAAGAGCATTAAATATAATAAAATTCACCAGAGAAATTTTGTAACTCTGTGCAAAGTGGCATCATACATACAGTTGTAATGCAAGGCTGCAGTGTACTTTTGCACTTATGCTGGTGCAGTGTGAGTGGGTGTTAAAAGCCAACAAATCTCATAAGGCAGGGAAGTGTAAATGTGGAAATGACATTAGGTTTAGTTAGCTGATATGACTTGGTAGTGTGGTGAAATGAAGCTTACCTCCCCATCCTTATTCATATATGCTGACCTTAATCCTGCCCTTAGTCCCAGTCTCCCAGCCCTACACATTACCACACTAACAACCTTTGCCCTAACCATGCAACTATGCAAACAGTGTCTCCAAGTTAGGGTCTTTTTATTTTTTTATTTCACCAATCACAAAAGCTGATTGTATGCCTTTACGATCATTGCACTTATGATGAGTTTTTCTTTCTGATAAGTGAGTTCAGATAAGTGCCATAGAGCTCATCATTGCCCTGTACTACATGCTCTCATCTGGTCAGAATTCCCAAATCAACAAGCTCCTACACAACCTTTAACCCATAAAATACAGTATGATCCCTCTAGCTGCCCTTCTGTCTCTTCAATACTTCATCATTAACTCTGAAAACACCTGCTGCACTCTCAAGACAAGAATCTACTTGAAATCTATAAACCAAAAACCAAACTAAGAACTCTAGCCCAGATTTAATCGGAACTATATCTAGCCTCCATGTAAAGTCCTCTCTCAAGGAATTTCTCATTAACTCATGGCTATGTACATATACCTCGCCTGTATGATCTACATCAAGAAATAATTTACAGTCTTATTAGCTTTTCATCATACTGTCTATCTAGGGTCTATATCATGTAGTCGAAGTGCCGTAACTTTGACTGAAATATGTTCAAACACATATGTTCAAACTTACGGAACTTCGACTAACTATAAAAAAATAAAAACACAACAGGCAAATATAAAAATTGCTGTATGCAGGGGGGGCAAGCCCTCCTGCACCCCCCACACCCCTGCTACTTAAATATACCAACTCCGAGATTGCACCACATTGAAGTGAATGCAAACCTCCACTTATTGAGATTTCCATTCACACGCTCGAACATTTACAAATTTGAACATATGGTCTCGACCATATGTCGTTCGAAATTGTAAATGTTCAACTTCATGATAGGAACCCTTCTATCTATACCTTTTCAACACTTGACCTCTCCTCATTCTTAGAGGGACTTGTATTACCTTTTTTATTTTCTAACATAGTAGTCTATGCTTCTGATACTTTTGTATACACTGATTGTCTTATTTACTTATATTTTCTTTCTTTTATTATTATATCACTGGAATCTCCTCATGCTTTATTGTTTCCTATGTGTTCCACTGTCAAATTGTACTTTTTAATTACATCTATATTACTGTTTTATACGATGTTATTTAACTCTGTGGAGCTTTTCTCCCCAGGCCTCCTCTGATAATGGGTATTTATTACACAGTCAGACTTGCCCAGTAAACAAATGTAAAAAAAATAAATGAATAAATAAATAGTCGTTGATACGCTATTATTGGTATAATGTCTATCATTTCTGCACCTTGACACACATACACATAAGCATATATATATATATATATATATATATATATATATATATAGATATATATATATATATATATATATATATATATATATATATATCAGAGAGAGTAACAAAAAGGGAAAACTAGGTATACAGGAATGATTGCTGTTAATATCGACATACAAAATATTAAAATAGACCATTGTTACAATTTCTTATGTAAGATCTGCATCAAAGATCACTTTACATTCTTATTAAAAATAAAAAAAAGATTCAAAATGGTATTACTTGTTTAAACCATGGTTTAATAAGTTAAAACAAAGAGACAAGTTATTTCACCATTGTTAGAGCTTCATCAGATCCAAGTTGTTCGTAGCAATGACAAGTAATATTTATTTTTCTATTTTTCTACATAAATAGCCATGTAAATTGCAGTGAAGGCTTTACTTCAAGACCACTTAAACAGATCACATTCAATGACAGTGCCTGGAACAGTGCTACATTCAGTTTGCATCTTTATTGTGACTGGTGCTATTAATTCCTTATCTAAGTAAGTACAGTCACTGTATATCTGTCTGTTGAGCAGTGCGCTAGGTATAATGTTGAATAACAATGTAGGCATCAGGCCCTGCATTTTCGTTACATTAACATAGTATATAATGAACAGGTGAGACTATAATCTGCGTGAAATGCTAACCTTGAGGACATTTTGCATTCCTGACTCTTTTCTCAAAGACTTCCAACACTCACACAGAGTTGCTAAAACCTAATTACACTTCTGCCCATCTGGTCTCCTCCTCTCTCCCATAACAGTGTTTTATACAGATTATAGTCTCACTGCCATCTGTTTCAATATCTATTATATAGCAGATTGAAATAACTGTAATTTCTGCTACTTTACAAAAGTAGATGGCTTTTGCATAAATTAGCTAGCCTCATTGTCATTTGCTATTTTTCTCAAATGTACCGTGTGCAATAAGGTTTGTTACTCCATTCCCCAACTCCAAGGGCAAAAGACCATGCATCTTCTGTTCCTATGTATCTAAAGTCAGAAGCATCATCACTCCAAAAACATGAAACATTTTCTTACAAACACTTCCCCAGCCTTTTGCTTACGATATAACTAAATATTCTTTTATTTCTATCTCAAGTATTTGATAAGTTTATTATGGCAACAAATGACTTTCTGATTCTAAAATAACTATTTCAAATCTACCAGTCTCACAAAAATCAGCTTTTGCATAGTTGTATAATAAAACATATATTTTTTAAGATAAAATAAATTAAACAATACACTATGTATCAAGCGTTCATGAACATGGACGGCTTTATCTGGATTTATATAAGGATACTGCAGAAAGCTTGGGATGTAAATATGGTTCTTGTGATTCACAAAATAACCCGAAATAGCAGTACTGAAATGGTGTAATATACTACAAGGGACATGGACCCTCTTGCTCTTCAACATGTTAAAGATGTTAATGTACTTCAGTGTCCCTTGATGGATAAATTAGCAGAAAGGAAGGGGCACCTTACTCCTCACAGGGGGAAAATAGCAGAAATGTGGACAAGATTTCTTTCTGTAGACCCATGTCATTTTTTTCACCTAAATATGAAATGTTAAACTGAAGTCCATCTGCTTGAGTTGGTGGTAGACCAAAGTATCTAAAAGAGTAAATTGGACCACCAAATTAACTCCAAACCAATAACTAATGAAGGAAATATGAGGAAAGTCTTAAAACTGCACTTTATTAACACCAGTAGCTAAGAGCTTTCATCCAACAGGACTTCATCAGAACTACTGACACAATAGAATTACCTCCCTAACACCATACATATTCAATATTCCTTTTTTGGATGTCCTTGTTTTTAAGGATTATGATAGAAATTGTTTTATATCCAATATATATTGGAAACCCACATTTTCCAACAGTTGCTTGCATTTTGAATGTAATGTATGGCAAAGTCTCTTCTATGGAAATTGTTTGTCAAAAGTCTGCCCTTAAAACTATGTTTTGTAAAAAATTGTTTTCTTGGAGCTTTTCTCCCTGTGCCTCCACTGAAAATGGACTTGTAATCCAGTTGGACTCTCCCAGTCAACAAATGTAAAATAAAATAAAATAAATAAATACATTTTAATAGCTGGCATCCTAAGTTCCAAAAGAAATCAGTAATGAAAGGGCAACTGGTCAGACTAGCCAGAATGGTGTCTGATGATTGTATTTTTCTTGATGAATGTGATAGACTGTTGGATATATTTGTAAAGTGGGGTTATCCTATTGAATTTCTTACACCTATATGGGATGAAGTAGTGGAGAAAAGGTTTAGTAATTGGTACCAGCCTTTATTGAGGTCCAATGTAGAGGTGTAGATGTATTTGACGGTGGGGCCCCAGGTAATAATATTACTACCAGCGCTTTGGTTCAAAAAGATTTTTCTAAACCATGTGTTTTAACATTTACATTGTATTCTTATAGGATAGGTGACATTATTAAACACTAGTGGGGTATTATTACATTTAATAATCATCTCAGAGAATTGTTGCGTGATTATCCAGTTATTGTGTTTAGGAAAAACACAAGTTTTAAACAATTAATGGAAAGAAACTCCAAGAACAAACGAGGTGGGGTAAGTAATATAGGTATGTTTAAATGCGGCCAATGCTCTACGTGTAAATTCATATCTGTAGGGAACACAGTTACACTTAATGGACAGCTAACTGAAGTGTACAGTCGCTTTAACTGTGAAACTAACTGGGTTATATATACAGCATGGTGTCAGGTATGTCCTGCCTTTTATATAGGAAAAACTGTTAGGAAGATAAAGGACAGGATATATGAATATATGAATATGAAAGGGACATTAGGAAATGTAGGGAATCAAATGCATTATTTAGGTACATTAAAGACTGCCCAGTCCATTATTTTAAGTATATGGTGATTGAACAGCTACAGAAGGACGTACGAGGTAGAATTATTGAGGATCATTTATTAGTCAGGGAACTCTTGTGGCAAATGCAGTTAGATAGATAGGTATTTCCAGGCTTAAATGAAGCATGTTCCATTGCACCATTGTTAAAGCTTAAAAGTTTGGAAGGTTGAAAATAACCATATATATATTTTTTTGTATTATATTTGTGTTTTAACCTGTTTTTGTTTTGACTGTTCAGATTTGTACATGTACCTACAATATGTATTAGTTATACATATATATATATTTTAGATGACTTATGTGGTGTATTGAAATTGAGTTTTAAAGATTTTTAAATGTGTCACTTTAATAGTTTATTGCACATAAATTGATGTTGATAGAGTATATAAGGGGAATAATTTTATTGTGTCAGTAGTTCTGATGAAGTCCTGTTGGATGAAAGCTCTTAACTACTGGTGTTAATAAAGTGCAGTTTTAAGACTTTCCTTGTGTTTCCTTAATTGGTTAAAAGTATCAAGAAGAGTTGGAAAAGTTCCCCAATTCCCTGGCCAGATTTTCCTTAGAAGTATAAATAACACCTCAGGTCTCCCTGGAAAAGAGGTCCCTAGCCTAGTGGAATTTATCATGTCTTGTTGATAATTCCTTATCGTTTGATCATCATGTCTCCATGAACAGTTCAGAAAACCTTCTGTCTGGCTCATATAATTTCCAGAGGCATCTCCACTAAATCTAGAGTATTCTTAATTCCCCTTTACTCACATCTGGTCAGACAAATTATTGAATATAATGCACCATTTGTCATATATTTACCTAAAACAAAATCTCTCAGCTTGAGAGAACCTAATGGCCCACCTGTCTGACTGTCTTGTCTCAGCCAGGGTTGAACATGCCTACACAAACTTTGCGCCACATATGTGGTGAGGACTTTGAATGATAGGAAAGATAGCATAAATTAGAAGCCAAAGCAGCATCTTCATGAATTGTTTGCTTATACTTTTGCTATGTGGCAAAGTGGGAGGAGGACCCACCAAAGACACGATCACTATCATAACAGTGCAACTAAGGGAGTCTTGTCAGTACACACATTCTTATATCATTATACACAATGGGACCTTTGGGGGGAGGGCTATCTGAGACACAAGTGCTGTCATTATGTTTCAGCTGAGGAGAATCTAAAGAAAGTGCTCTACTCCAGAAAAGAGCACCATCTATCTTACACTGATAGCTGAGGACAGGTGGGATGGTGTCTGTCTTAGACAGGATTACTGTTTAACATTCATAACTAGGGATAGGGGCTACTCTAGCTATGAATGCAATCGTACATTTAAAACTGGGAGATGAAGAAAAAAAATCTGTCCATGACATAAGTAGTGCTTTACAGCTGGTGACAAGGAAGGTGGGGAAGATGATTTGAAATGTAGTGAGGGTGATGATTTTCTTGTGCTATTTTTATGATATTACATTGACACATCCAGAATGTAGAGTGATGGTCTACACAATACCACCAAGTAAAAAAAAAAATATATATATATATATATATATATATATATATATATATATATGTGTGTTACTTTATCCAGTGATATGTGCTCTGTCCTTTATGAATCCAGACCATATGTCATTATTTCTTTTACACGTGAAAGGTATTATTCATTAGTCCTACCCCTACATCTGGTTATTATGTCCAGTGATCAATATTCTGCAATGTTGCATGAGTTAGTAAATGATAAACTGCATTATTTGTCAGCTGAAATGTGTTACACAGTCATTAGCTGTGGTAATAAATGACCTGCTAAATATTCATAACAGGATATTTTAGATAAAGTATTGGTAAAAACAATTTCAGTTTGTGTATGCAGAACATTCACTAACACTTTTGCTGTACTGTCTCCACAAGCTACAATGGGGGAAGGCCAAGTATCGAATATGTTTATAACTGCAGGTACATGCTGTTCACCTGAACTTTATTGATTACTCTTGCAGGCTATTGCAAAGTCCCATTTGGTTAAATTTGCGGTACTGGTGATTTTTTTTCTTGGAGACAAACTCTACTATCACAACAAGGCTTTTAGTATTTTATGCTTAAATGCATTACCTTATGCTCTAGTATAAAAACATGTTTTTCTTTTGTTTGATAGTATATAACATGTTTTGATTAAATTTAAATATTTCTATATGCAGGAATATTTAATGAAATCTTGCTTGAGGTATTAGAATTAGTTTGACACAAGTTTAAATTTAATGCGGACAGTTGGTTTAATTCTAACTTGCTTTATAGAGTTGGGGGGGTTCTGTGACCTCTGTCTTTGCTAACATTTGTGTAATAGGATAATAGTGGACAAGGATCTGAATCTGTTTTTAACAAGACTTTTTAGATTCATTTTATTAATAATTATTTGTATATTCAGAAGGGAGATGTTTTATCATAGGAATCAGCTGCACATGGAAATTCTCAAAATTTGTGGCTCTCTTCTAAGTCCAGCAATACAGAGCATTTGCTTTTTTTTTGGATATGATCCTAAAAGCTTAAACTAGTTCTAGAATCAGAGCAGAAATGTTCATTATATCTCTAGCCACACCTAACTGATTGTGTTTATACAACCTAACTTCACTCATCTACTCCCTAATCTTAATTCACTTGGATTAGAAGGCACTCTACTCATATTTCTGATTATTATTTTTAAGCTACAAAGATAAAAAATAATTTAATGAAGATGCTTTCATTTAGAGCAGCAGTTAAATCATAACATTATTAGAACTACTTGGATGGCTACAGATAAATTGTCACTCAGGACAGCTGTGAAACTATAGGAAACAGTTGTGTTTATAACTGAATTTAATTGTACAGCATGTAAACTTAACACGATATGTAAAAAAAGGAAACAATTTGCAAAGTCCTTTTGCTAAAGTCTCTGCAACTTGGCTACAATCTTACAAGTCTTTCAAGGCAACATTTTAATTTACTTATTTATTTTAATTTACATTTGTTGACCGGTATTGTCTGACTGAGCTGGGAGGCCCGGGGAGAAAAGCTCCAACATATTATACAATTTTCATTATACATTAGCATTAAACAGCAATGTTATAGGATTATTAAAAGGCATTAAGTAGCAATACGTTATACAGTGTCAATAATCAGGAGTATAGCATAACTATTTCAAGATGTATAAAAGAAATATGTCATTAAGATGAGTATAGTTTTTGGGGTAAGTGGTTACAAAAACCCAGTTTTATCATAATGTAGTTGCATGCTTAATGCTTAATATAAAGTATATTTTCTTCACCCAGTACATTTCAGTAAATTAAATAAAAAGAGAGCACTTCTGTCTGTCTATTGTTATAGATATCTGGCTCCCTATACTTCCTTTATTTACTCCACTAGCACTCAAACTTCTAAATAATGGATACTGACTGGACAATAAATGCAATATAACTCCATCCTCCTATTCAGAAGTGATGGTGGCATTTTACTATGTAGAAAAACCTAGCCACACCTCCTGTAACAGAAGCCAATGGTACATATGGAAATGAACCCTTAAGGACATAAAGTGCTTATGAACGTCCGTGACTTTTTACTTTTTCTTTTTAAGTCGTTGTGGATATTGATCGGTGCACTACTTTACAAAACAAATATAAATAAGTAAAATAAATATGTTCTTAATTACTGTTATCAGAATATAAGTCAATGCTTTGACCATAATCTGATAATAGTTTACTTTGCAATTATTCTGTTTGTGCATATTATTACTAGGTTGGATGGCATTGGTAAGAGACCATACACTGCATGTAATACTTGCTCTATATTTGTCATTTTCCACCATCTGTTATTGCCTAATTGAGTTTCTTTTTGTATTTTTTAACCATTTGTTATTGCCTAATGGCCTGACTCATGACAGAAAAGGGTATAATGACTAGTTCCTATACAAGGTTAACAACTGCAAAATAATAAAAAGAATAAACATCTTTATTTGATTATATGAAATGCTAGAATACCCCTGCCTCCACAGTATAGAAAAACTGAACCACATCTATGACCCAGATGACCTTAGTTAAATTAGTGGTATGGGTGTTGGAAGGAGCTGGGTGGGGAGGGGGGATGGAGTAGGGTAGAAAATAAATAATCCACATACATAAACTTAACAAAACCATACTTCTAACCCTAAACTAAAGCTTACATATATTACTATGTATGCATTGATTCACTCATCCTGAAGGTCTGCTCTAATGGACCTTCTCATAAATGAAATGGGAGTGCAATATCTATTATGCAAACTGGTGATGTGTGCTTGCTACTGCCAGCCTGTATAATAAATAAATATCTTGGAATGCAAATCCTTCTGAGGAGGGTATCTAATGGAGCACACACATTCTCCAAAAAAGTCAACGGGACAGGGGAATTAGGCCATAATGAGAAAATCTCTGATGGCTGGCTGGATGACAGACTCATGCAATTCATACTTGCTTCAAGCAAGGTGATAGAATGATCCTAATTAGGCATACATATACTGATGGCTAACAGGCAGTGTGAAATAAATAAATAAAGCCATCCTTGATCAGAACAAGAGCCTTATAAGCATATTCATTCCCCTAGGAGGTGTGTGCTGGGCATTAAGGACCAGGCTTTTTCTCTGCAGTAGTATTTAAAAATGAGCCATTTCTTTCATTGTCTAACCATTTCATACTTATGACATAACCAGGTTATACATTTTGATGAGGACACCCATGAAAATGGTTATGAGCAACATTAGAATTCCATGTTGTATGTCTGTACAGAGATATGGTGTAACAGACATGGAAGGGTGACATTATTTTGTGCCATGCTATGTATCTGTATAAATGTATGTGACTTTGCATTTTGCTTGCTGACACATTATGACATTGTTTTTGCACTTTATATAACATGTGCTATACCCATTATATTTTGCAGCTGACAGCTGTTCATGTTGCTAGGGTCTATATTATAACTGTGAAACCTCACATATGTGAATACAGAAACATCTACACATATTGAGCAAACCGCAAAAACACCGAACGTCCTGAACTGTGAAATTCAAAATGTTGAATCGGCATAGTTGGCCAACCTCACCGCCTGCTACGTACTACCTACCCAAACAAAATAAATAATCCACATACATACATACACTTAACAAAACCCTACTTCTAACCCTAAACTAAAGCTTACATATATTACTATGTATGCACTTACCTTAACTCGCACCCTAACCCTAAGGTCCGTAATTATTGCACACATACCTTAAGAAGCTATATCAGAGAAGGGCCAACTATGACGATTCGACATTTCAAATTTCACGCTTCAGTACGTTCAGTGTTTTTGCGGTTCACTCAATATGTGTCAACGTTTCTGTATTCGCCTGACTGCGGTTTTGCGGTTGTAATAGGTAACCATGTTGCTATCAGTGGTTTGCATGCTACAATGTGGTCTGCACTACTGCATTTGTTTCTGAGGGATTGCTGTAGGGTTGCATTGTCATACTACTGCGTCCTCTCTGAAATTAAACTAAGATGATATTGAAAGAACAAATAAAGTACAACATATTTCAACCTATTGTCAGTAGCACATAATGCAGCATGCCTTCTTTACCCTAACCACAGAGGATATCCAGCTATATACCATCATTGAAGACCCTACTAAGCCACTTAGAGAGCCAGGAAAGATGACTTACAGAAGCTCAGAGATTCTAGATGTTCTATGGTGCATTTTATACCTTATTTTTTCACTACCCAAGAGATTTATGTATGTACCCACCAATATTATTTTTACACAGACACACACACACACACACACACACACACACACACACACACACACACACACACACACACACACACAGTGACACTACCCCTGACAAAGCAGCTCTATCACAAGATGGATATACAGGCATGCATACACATATAGCAAGCTTTTTACAGGCAAATCTGGACGGATATCAATTTACCTATGTCATGCCTATGGGGTGAAGAAGAGAATGAAAGCACCTAAATAAAACCCATACAGAGACAAGGAGAACATGCAAACTCCACACTGATGGAGTCACAGCCAAGAACTAAGACAAGGGGTCAAAAGCAGTCAGACAGCAACATTACTTACTGTGCCATTATATCAATGATGTGTTCCTTTACCAAACATCGAGCCCAAACCACCAAAAATAGTCACTTATTGTGTGCAATTCTGATGTTTGACAGTGATGGAAAGTGGAAGAAATTATGGCCAACTTGCTCTTATATACACTTCAGCATCCCCCTAACACACACACACACACACACACACACACACACACACACACACACACACACACACACATAAGCTAAAGCACTTATTGTTTTTACACTACATTTGAATGCAGATAGGAAATCTAATTGAAACAGTAACATTTTAGGAACCATACTTCAGAAATGTGTTACCTCTCAGAATGATTCAAAATACCTTTCAAGTACTCACCATATCTGAATTTTCCAACAGAGACCCTGATTTCTAGATTTTATGTCACCAGACCTGATTTTCTGACTGATTTCCTGATAGGTGGCAATGCTATTAATGCCAGACTGCAAGCATGGGGGGCGGGGGGTGAGAGCTCATATTCTACTTTGGGAATTGGAATATGTTTGACAATGCACTGATGTGTAACTGGAAAAAGGAGACAGGATATTTTGCAACCCAGCTACGAGGAGGAAAATATCTTCTAGCACCTGTTTCTGTGTGTAATGAACAAGATAAGGAGGAGTTGAAAAGTGTTCTCAGGTGTTTTGCCAGGGACATTTGCAATACTGGTGTTAATGCTGGTGCTCATCACAAAAAACACAACAGAGGTGTGAGGAGATAGCTGTCCTCAGTCATTATGGTAGAGGACTGACTTTGCTTCCTTATTATCTGTGAAAAATGAAAAATAAAAACACTTAAACATTACAGTATTAAGCAACAGTAATAAACAGTCCAAAACTTCAGATGCTAATTCTTCTTTCTATTAAGATACTAAAGAAACAAACTCAAATGGGCTTCATCACCAGAATAACTCAGATTTAATTTATGATAAGTACGTTTGTCCATCAACTGGACTTCATCAGATCAACTTTTCAATAATAGCTTTAACCCATGGAAAACTAATATACATACCTCTCAACTCATTTTGAGGAACGTACCTCATTTGGGGTCTTAAAAAGTTCACGTTCCTCGAAGTTTCTCAAAGTTCCACATTGAAAAATGTTACACATTGAGTGTTAGGAATTTTTTAAGTGAAATCCATTGTAAATAGAAATTAATCATATCAATTCATTAAAAGATCTTTATAAGTAAAACCAGCATATTTTAACCAGCCTATGACCTTCCTAGTTGAAGTTGTTAGTAAACCATTACTATGTGTTCCACATTTTGCCCATTTGTTCCACATTATGAGGGCTAGTGTTCATCATTCTGGGGATGGTAGGTTGAGAGCTATGCTAATATATATACATAAAAAGCACAAAACATCATAAATCATGATTAATTGCCTCATACATAGTAATGAGCCTAGCCTACAACTAAAAGATAGCCTGATGTAACACGTCATTTTTTTTATATCCCTAACTAAAATAAGAAATAGAAATAGTACTAATAAAACAAAGTCCAAATAAAGTAAAGTGTAGAAGTATCAATTAACTCCTAGTCAGTCTGTAGACAGGAACAAGGTGTCACAAAGCCATAATTTCTGTAAACTGCAACTTAGCACTTTTTTACCTTTGCACTCTATCCTCCCCTTCCTCGAATCAAGCTATTCTGCTCTGTATCACCTCTAAGTAGAATCTAAATTGTAGGTATAACCTTGCTAATAAAATTCTGTATCCAGCTATGTATTTTTATAATTTATATAATTTCCTTTTTGTTATGTTACTTATCCTAATATGCAATTTATCTTTGTTCATTGTCCTGTAACAACTTATTATTTTCTGTCTGGCTTTCTGCCCAGGCTTCCTATCTAGTCAGACTTTTCTGGTTACCAAATGTCAAATAAATAAAAAAATAAAAACTCCCTTCACCAAAGGCTGTTTAAAGTACTGGCTCCAGGTTATGTTTTGTGCCACGGTGCAACAGGGGCACAGTAGCAGGCAGGTGGGGCACATAGAAAAAGTTGAAAAAAACCCTACCAAAACACCATACGAATAAAATATAGAATACTTGATTATTGGCAACAACTCACACATAATCTGTTGTTATAAATGAAAGACCATTTCCCTATTAAAAAAGTGAATGGCAATTTTACAAGTCCTGGCAATGTTCACAACTCAAAAATACTAATTTGTCATGCACAAAGTTTATGGCTTGGATGAAGTGCAGGTATGCTACAGTGTAACAAGTCAAGTAACCACAAACACAGCAGAGGTGGGAAAATGTCATGCACAGACATCCTTGCCTTAGTAGAAAAAATATCATTAACCCAAATTCAAGAAAGGAAATTCAGACTTGTTTTTGTCTGCATTGTAATGCAAATATGTTTTAAAGAAATAACAGCACATTTTGGCAACTTTCAGGATAAAATGCACCTCTCACTGCAGACACTGGTGAATAGCAAAGTAGTTTAAATGTCTGTTAAAAGTTCAATGAAGTAAACGTAAGAGAGGTCAGGTAATCCTGGATTACAGACACCTCAAGAAGAGTATCAGAGAGGGTTTGTCAGCACTGTAAACACTGGAAACCTTAAAACATGCAGATCAGCAAGTTTATTTTGGGTTCCTATTATATAACCGAGGACACAATCCTTCAAATGCATCTTGATCGAACTTGAAAGCACCAAGCAGCAAAATAGTGAAATGGCATATAAGCGATTTCTTTCCATGGGAAAAAAATCACATGGCTGCTTCCATTACTTTGCCATTTTCATCACTGTAGTGTGATCTCGAAGTTGGTATATTTAAGTAGTGGGGGGTGTGGGGGTACAGCCCCCCCCACATCAGGGTGTGTGTGGGCAAAGTCCCCCAATTTATGTAACATTTTGAAGCTTTTATTTTTTTTTATTTTTTTGCGAAACAGCGATTTTTTTCCCCTGGGGAAAAAAATCTCTGTTCCGAGTGTTCGGAATTGTAAGCTTTTGTTTACATTGGGTAGATAATTCAGCATTTGCTAACTTAATATAGACCCTTTATTTTGTTGAGCATTCATGCTGAGAAGCTGTAAAAGATGCCTGTGACTCATGCTACTACCATTCTTTTTACATGGAAGTTTAAAAATGATACCCTTATGTCTGGCATGACTTGCATAAAGGGTAAACTTCCAAGGTCACTTTACAGTGGCAGGTCAATTGAGATATAATAACCATGCCCACTTATTGATTCTGATGCATTAAAATAGTCAGATTACAAAGACATAATGAAGTAACAGAGATATAGTGGCAAACATTATTTATTTATACTTTTATCAACCGGGTTAGTCCCACTAGGCCAACAACCTCTTTTCAAGTGAGATCTGAGTAGGTACTCATACTGAATAGGGGAAATTTGCCAAGACACCTGGGAACTTCACTCTTTTTGATAAATGCTGTGGGATCTTTTACATCCACCTGAGCTCCCACCAGCTAAGGCAGTTGGGGCATCAGTTTGACATTTCATCCAAAGGACGGCACACCCAGTAACACAGCACCACCCTAATGCTGGACTGCAGTGTTGGTACTGGAAAATGAATTCATGTACCTGGTGTGGAAATAGAACCCACTTCCTTACCGAACAAAGGTGAGTGTGCTGCCTGTTGAGCTACTGATTCTGCAAATAAACCTATGTTGGTTTTCCAGCCTCCTCTAAGAAAAACAGCACTGATAAAGACAAAGAACTGTACCAAGCAAATGTGGCAACATAAATTGTCTCTGTTTTTAGTTTGTGGAAATACCAAAAGAGACCATTTAGATCTGAATGTTTTGGGATAGCACCATACCTCTAAATTTATATGGTCAAGAATTTTGGACAAAGACAAAATTAATTGGGGTGGATAAAATTTGGAACACTTTTTAAAATATTATTCTGATTCACTTAAAAATGAACAGAACAACATGTTTTGCATCAATATGCATTTTGTAAACAACAGTAAGACATATAAAATTCTAATGACTGGCATTACTGACTGTAATCATGAATGATTTACCAGAAAATAAAAAAAAATGTCTTGAGGGACAAGAAAAAAACATTTTAAGCAAAACTGGAGTCATTCTTAAAAATAGGGAAAACTGAGAGTTATGGGTAGGAAAAAAAGGAATGTCTGGTCACCTGCCTTGTCAGTTTACTTGAACCAATATGATTTATCTGATCTCATATCACTGAAGATTTGTGAGCAAGTTTCTGAATCTTGGCCTTTCTTTTGTTTTCAAAAAAGGTAGGAACACTAGGTCTTATTTAGAAGGGATGCTCAACTAGGACAGCATGGGGTGGCTTTGTACCTTTAAATGTGGGACACCTTTCTGTATCTTTTGTCAGTTCATGAGCTGCAGAGATTTTTTTTTGTCTGCTTCAGTATGGGTAAGAAATATAGCAGTAAGGTGTGGCTGGGAACTGTAACAGTGAAAATATTGTTTACATAGCCCAGTGCTCTGAGTGTCAAGTGTTTTTTTTTTTTTTTTTTTTTTTTACGTAAGGAAGACTATTTCTAGGTTTGAAAGGAGGATAGCACAACACACTTCTGAAATTAGAAATAGACTTTTTTTTTACGTAGAGAAGACTATTTCTAAGTTTGAAAGGAGGATAGCACAACGCACTTCTGAAATTAGAAATAGACTTAGCAAGAATCATCTTGCAAAGCACAGCACTGAATCACCAGGTCATTCTTTTTTCACTTTTCACATTTTGGACATAATCAGGATGGGGTACACTCAAGGGGAACTCTAATACCATTCTTGAAAAGAAGGAGCTGGAATGGCAAATTCTTCTTAATGTGTACAACCCAGAACCCACCTGGACTTAATTCTTCTTGTTCACTTAAAATGCACACTTCACCTTGAAAACTGGGCCACAATTTTTTATGAATGATTTGGCATGACATGCTTTCTCCTTTCTTCGTTTTTTTTGTACATTTTTATGCCTGCATTTTTGATGATTTCTGCTTTATTTTTATATACAGTACATATGCATAGTCATTTGCATTTTTCTCACACATTTTATTGTTTTTTCCACTGTTTTTAGTGTATGATTGATTTTATAGATGCTCAGTTTTAACAGTGAGCTGATGAAGCCTTATGAGTGAAAGTACTTTTTTTGTTTGTTTTTAATATACTTATAATTACAGTTTTTATTTCTGATTTTTTATCTGTAATGTTTCTTTATATTGCTTCTTTTCCACGGTTATTATAATACGTGCTGTTTTTCTCATTCATGTCCTGTTGTCACTCACACTCTCTCACACACACACACACACACACACACACACACACACACACACACACAATTGTGCGCGTACACACATGCATGCACCCACACACACACACGTCTTCACTTCAGCTCTCTGATTTTTTTTTTTTTTGGTTATGTTTCCTTTTACTTTTTGTTTTTAGTTTACTACTCCATTTGGAATGCTCTTGTTGTCACTTTGGTGCTAAATAACATTTAGCGAAGGGAGTTTTGTCACACTTTGTTCCTGTCTGGGGACAGACTAGTAGTTAATTACTAGTTCTGTACTTTACTTTATTTGGACTTTGTTTTATTAGTACTTTTACTGTTTCTTATTTTGTTTGGATTGTAAAAAAATGACTTTTGTTACATCAGGTTATCTTTCAGTTGTAGGCATGTATGAGGTTGTCAGTTATGTTTTATGATACTTTGTGCTTTTTATGTATATATTAGTTTTCCATGGGTTAAAGCTATTATTGAAAAGTTGATCTGATGAAGTCCAGTTGGTGGACGAAAGTGCTTATCATAAATTAAATCTGAGTTATTCTGGTGACTAAGCCTGTTTGAGTTTGTTTCTTCAATACCTTAACAAAAGAGGAATTAACACCTGAAGTTTTGGACTGTTAAATCATTTAAGTGTTTTTATTTTTCCTTTTATACAAATAACTAAGTGAAGTCAGTCCTCTACCTTAATGGTAGCTGAGGACAGCTATCTCCTCGCATCTCTGTTGTGGTTTTTGAACTTATTCTTTTTGCGACTCAATTTTTATGATACACAATGTTCCTAGATGTGGAACGGATTTACCAGAGCCATGGGTGATTTTTGTCATTTGCTACTAAGTATAATTGATAATACTGATCAGAAATCCATAGACCATATAGACAGTGACTACAACGATGCTCTATCACAAACTTAGGTCATCATCTGGCATGTATTTGACCTGCTGAAAGACCACTTTCACTGCCTGGATGCATCTGGTGGTGCCCTGCAGAGTGACCTTAACACATCTAGTAAGATATTTTTTGGTTTGTGCTACATTATATAACATAATACTGAGAAAGCAGTTGCAGCAGTGATTACACATGCAGGATGAACATGTCCTGCCATACCAGATAATGGAGGATCAGCATGATGAGGAGATAGTGGAAGCACCATCAGTGGAGGAAGACCATGTCAAATGAAGGTAGATGCAGCATATTGTCATAACTATGAGCCAGATTCAGGCATTACACTGAGCATGAAAAGTAATGCATGCAAACTAACAACCAGGCTGTGCTCAGCCATTCATAGGCTGGCCACACTTAATAAAGACATAGGCTACCCATCTAACAAACTAAAGAAAGCAGGCTACAGATCATAGGCTACCCAACTAAAACTACAGAAAGCAGGCTACAGTTATCATTTGCTCAGGTATGTGGAGGGGCACAGTGTTCAGTATCATCTGTGGGAAGTTGTGTGAGTGTGGTGATATTACTGATGTCAGTTTTGTATTGTGGTTGTTAGGTATGGTGGGAGATGTGGTCCAAGGTACATTGGGCTAGGAGGGGGCACTGTACCAGTGTGTACATGAGAGCACACGCACGCACGCGCGTGTGTGTTTGTGTGTGTGTGTGTGTATTTGGACATTTTAGATACATCTGTGTATATCTGTTAGGATATTGCCTCAGCATATGTGGCAGTACTGTGGTGAGTTCATACAGACTGGTCCGCTGCACCCACATGAGATGTATATACATCCCGTGCATGTCCCTACCAGTGGAAGTACCCTGTTCTGGAGGGTCACAGGTAGTATCCAGCCATTGCCTAGAGAAAGACATGCAGAGTGAATGAGACTGATGGTTTGTATTGGACATTTCCATGCCATGAGCTTCACACCTTGTGGATGTACATGTCTGATTTCTCTCATTTCCACACTAAATGGTGGGGTGGAAGTGGTGGTACAGTCTGTGCCTAACCCAGGCTCTCCCTTCCAATGATGGAGCTCAAAACTGGAGGCAGAGGTGGAGTGGTCACATGGTATGTGTCTAGCACACATCCTGTGTGCACAGGGAGATGTGTGTTGTGCGAACTGCATACAGAACACATCCGTTAGGTCATGCGCATGGGAAGTGCATTCCCTCAGGTTATTTCACACACCCTATAAGACACATACCACTATTGAAAAGACTGAGATGTAGGTAGCCTGAACCTCTATGATGGTTCTCCACATTTAATGGGTCACAGATACAGAGACAGATAGCTTGGGGGATGCCAGTACCTATGGTGTATATGGCCACCAGCATGCTGATTACACTGTCCTCTCTATGCTCACTGGAGCTGTCAGCAATCAAGAGGGACTGTGCCACAGGGAGACATGCCTTCCCAACTAGACCTGTAGGCAACTCCCCAACATTCAGTGTTATCTGTGTCTCTGGGGTGGGTTTTACAAGTAGAGAGGCCCTGTCCACTGTCTGTGTTGGAGATATGGATTCCATACTTCCTTTATCCAACACAGACATTGTGCCCTGTGACCAAGCCAAATTTAACTGCCATAATTGTCGGAGTCTGAGTCATCTCCACCATAGGCAGTGGTATATTTTCAGTGGCGGTGCCAGCTGAAATGACACCTGTGAAGGCACCAAATGAAAATATCAAGACTAGAGTCATACATTCATAGGTACTTAGTAGGCTATTGATGTGTGAAGGTGTTAAGAGGCCTAGCCTTACATCCCAATGGGAGTTTTTAGCCTTCGTATTTTGTATACAAATAGCCCAGAGATAGTCTGAAGAAGGATATGTTGGGACATTTGCATGTTTCCCCTATTTATGAGGGGTGAGTTGCTAAAATGAGGATGAATTTGCAGTTAATAATAAGTAAGAGCTGTCATTAGTACTTTAATCCTAGTGAATGAATGCTAACTACTGAGTATAGTGACATAACATAGTAAGCTAAACTTTGTCTTGTCTTCAAGTTTAAAGCACTGATGTTCCTTCATAAAAATATTCAGCATATATTGATATGCATTGTAGTACACATTCACCTAGAATGCAGTAACCTGAAGTATCAGAGATGTTCATATGTGGCATATTTGACAGAGATTCTCAGAGCCTGCTGCAGTTTTGCTTCAATATCCAGCCCCTAACCATGGCCTATTGATGACTCTTACACCATGTAGAGACTGTTCTAGCTTTGCTAATGATGGCTCTGCCATTGGACAGCGCTCCATTATCCTAAGCTCTTGTGCTAGGCAGGCAGCATGCTCTTTAGCAGCATGTACTATGTTTTTGACCCAGTATCTGACATGATTGTAGTCTCTGTCTCAGTCACTGACAGCATTTATATAATTAATTACATTGTGGCAAGCATGCTGGTGATAGGGCCGGTCATATTTATCATGGATGATCATCCACTTGTTATGGAGACTGAGGGTCTGCAACAAGATCTCTTTCTTTGCATGGGAGATCTTGCCTTTCTGTGTCTTGTATATGGTAGGCATAACGATGTGTGAGGAAAAAATAACTTATGTGAGGATGTGCTTATCAGTAAGTTTCATACACACATCCGAATACACTGTACTGGCCTAAGTGTTGTTGGTAGGAGTCTGATTTTATATATATGGCTTGCAACACATGCATCTACATACCCACAGTCATTGTTCATATATCTTATGGCATGTTGTGTCCAGCCAACCCCCCCCCCCCCGAAAGTGAAAAGGTGGCTACTGTACATGGCATGTTCAGCAAAGAGATGACATCAGGCAGTAGTCCCCAACAAAACATCACTGTCAAGTATCATCTGAGAAATAATTGATTGTGGCTGACTATGATTACAGCATGCCTTTGACTGCACAGAGTTGTATGCATAGCAGCTACTTTAAGTATGCACAGGAAGAGAGACAACAGTTAATGAAAGGAACATAACTTTTATTAGGGCACATTGCCTCCTGGCACAATAAATGCACCTCAACCAGTGGTAGACAGCAGAGCATTTCAACTGTTTGTTGTAGCAAGAAGCTGCGCAAGACATATTCTGTATTTTGGGTCATACAAGGTCATCGCTGCCTAAAGAGGGGACTATGCAGTTTCTATATGTAGATTACACAGCAATCTACACTGCTGCTAGTGACAAACAGTCAAACTGCATACATTTAAGGTTTAACATTATTGCCACCACGGTTTATGTGCTTCTGTACTATATAATGGTGCAGTATACAGCAGTTTTACCTTTTGTGAAGTATCTTTCTCTGTAGTAAAACTTTCCTCACACAGTGCCAGTAGAACATACATATGAGAATATAAGTGCAGGACTGCAATGTGGCCTTTGCAACAACCTGCACAAAAATGCAAACAATAACTGCAGACACACCAGACACCTGTAAAAGTTTATTTTTACCATGTTTCGCATGTGCAATACAACGTACAAAAGCTGTGCTGTGGAGCTTTAATGCTGAATTGCTCATTCACTTCCAGCCATCTGACCCTATATAACCTCCTTTTGACTGACACACCTGAAAAGACTACACTTGAATACAGCTGTAGCTTACAAAGGATACCACATACTTTTATGCAGCACATGGCCTATGAAGTTTTACAAAACAATACTTGCTGGAGGCAGAGCAGCTATTTACAGGGTTAGAAAGTTCAGACTTACCTCACAAGAAATCCTCACATATCATTGCTGGAGCCTTCCTGTGTCCTGACAGAGTGCTCTTTAAACTATGTGGAGATATACAGAGCTAAATATATTTTTCTGGCACTTCAGAGTTGTGCACTGTTAATTTTTGCTTGACTAATTTTATATCATTGCTGGATGACCTCAGAGTTGTGTTATTTTTGCTTCGCTGTATAGTTTTTTCAGATCTCTGCTGAAGGTGTTGGTTTTCCCCTACCCTTTCCCTACCCACACTCCCTATTTCTGTCTTGTTGGTAAAATCTGGAGGCTTTTGCAGTTGCCCGCCCCCACTGTAGATTTGATCTGGGACACTCCCCCCCAGTCCCATCTCTTTACCTCATTCTACCTAATAGACTCCTTCTGCACCTGTTTTTAGTAATTTTTAATTTAATTGCATTTTTTAAACTGTTTGGTCTAACATTGCTAGATACTCAAGTGTGCTAGCTTGCACTGCATTTGAATTGTTTTTACTGCTGTTTTAGCTACTTTCTGTATAAAAATAAAACAAAAAAAAATCTAAGCCTGTTTCCTACCTTTCCTGTAACTACTATAGTCCAAATTCAGATTTGCTGTATCCTGGACTGTATGTAAGCTTCTGAGCCCCCCAAGCTTTCTGTGTTGGAGGGAAGCCTTCTAGCTTATCAGTGGGAGTGGTAAGCACTAGGTAACCTATTTACCACATAAGGAGTGGTTCTGGCTCAGAAATTGTAGTTATTGGCCATTTGGGCAGTTTTTCCATCTCTCTCAACTTTCTGATTTAAAAGCCCACATTTACACTTGTTTCCCCCCTTTCCTGTAACTAGTTTAGTCCAGATACAGATTCTTAGTTTTAGCACTTGAATTTGCTTATTCTGGATCAGCACTTGTTCAGAACTTGTTGTAAGCACTAAATAAGCTACTAATTGCTACAGCACTCAACCTTTCTCATTATCAAGAGGAAAACAGTTTTGGTACTTACTTTCCCCACTTGCTTAGAGAAAACCCGCTCTTGTACTCACTTTCCTCGCTTATCTAGAGGAAAATAGTTTTTTTATTCAGGCATGTCCAAGGGTCAGCTCCCAGTGTTCTCTCCTGTCTATCTGATGAATCTGGGCATCTTGGGGCAATGTAGAAATTGCCTCATGTACACAGACAACCCTCTCCTCCTACTACTCAACACTATAACCTGTGATAGATGCACCTATCTAGCCAAACTGGAGGTAAAGCTCTCTCCAGCCAAGACTGAACTTGACAGTCAAGAGGAGAAGGTAAACACTTGCACCACACCACACTCATCATATAGTCTCACTAAATCTACACCACCAAAATCCACACATAGAAACACAAAAACATTCGCAGAGGCTCTCAATAATAATCTGCTCAAGCAACAGATACCTCCAAAGCAGAAAGGCAAGCAACCTCCACCCCCCAGCACAACCCAAATGACATATAGCCCGCAGACTCAGTGTGCCACTCAACTACAGCCAATAAGGCAAAACAACGTACCCAACACACTAGTCATAGGTGACTCTATAGTCAGGCAAACTGATGTCCCACTCACCAGACTAAACAAGGAGAAGGTTACTGTCAGCTGCCTGTCAGGTGCCAGGATCCGCCACATAACCCACGCACACAAGTCACTCCATAACAAGTACAAATATGACTCTGTCATTGACCATGTTGGTGTGAACAACCTGAGATGTACCTCCCTGGACTACATGAAAAGAGACATGGAAGAGCTCTCTGATCTAGTAGCCCAGGCAGGTATGACCCTAGCCCTGAGTAGCATTCTGCCATTATCCAGAATGATACCGCAGTACAAGGACAAAATGATTGACTTCAACAATTGGCAAAGCTTCTGGTGCCATTCTAAATGGATCCAATATCTGTCTGCCTGGGATGACATGGTTGACAGACCACGATGCTTTGCCAGAGATGGTCTGCACCTGCCACCCTTGGGATTCCGGATACTGGCTAAGGTTCTTGCCACCCCTATAGTGCCGTTTTTAAGTAAGGTTGAAATGACAAATTCATCACCGTATCAGGAACAGACAAGCAAAAATTGAGGGTGATGCTACTCAATGCTAGATGTCTAAATCTCAAAATGCACTCACTTGAGGCACTCCTTAAAATGGAGAACATCGATATCTGTGCAGTGACTGAGACCTGGTTCAAGGCTCCAGAGAGCACCCCTGCACTATCAGGCTATAACTCATACCACACCTTTCAGCCATGTAACCTGGACCGGAACGGCAGAGGTGTGTCCATGTTCATTAAGGATATCCACACCTCCAGGCTAGTTGCTCAGCATAATGCATCCAAGGTTATCCAAGAGCAACTAACTCTGGGAAAAACTGCAATCCAAATTGTAGCTTGCCACAGATCCCTCACCATGACCCAGGATTCCCACTCCTCTTTTCTTGATATACTGGAAAATATTAGGGTTCAACCAAACACCCTAATAATGAGTGATTTCAACTACCCCATCATTAACTAGGAAAACTACTCCTGTACCAACTCCTTTGCTCAACTCTTTCTGGAATTCATAAATTCCAATGCCCTGGATCAACTTATCAACACTCCCACCAGGGGCAACAATATCCTAGATCTAGTCATTACCAACATGAGTGACCGGTGTTCCACACCTGAAGTCAACGCCTCATTGGTCCGATCCGACCATAAGCTAATCACCCCAGATATCCACATCCTGCCCCCACCCCCCCATTACGGAAACCACGGTAAAAAATTCTCCAAAGCCAACTTCATGCTTCTTAAGACAGAAGTGGCGAACTTCACGACACCCATGCAGATGGACAATACAGTTATGACTACTGAATCCTGCACAATTGCACTTTATAAGCACTTACATGAGTGCATGGATCATGCTATCCCAAACAGAACCAAGATGCTATCCTCCAAAAAAAGGAAGCCAATCTGGTGGTCCCCTGCTATAAACAAACTGTACAACAGAAGGAAGAAACTTTTGCAAAAGAGAGTAAAATCCCATGAGTGGAGGAGCTCCCTGGTCAGCCTCAGTAAGAAGCTGCAATCCCTGATAAAATCTTCCAAAGCTAGTTAAGAAAACAAATTGCCACTGATTCTAAAGACAACCACAAAGCATTCTATAGCTATGTCAAGAATCTCAGTGACAAAACTCAGATCTGCTCTGAGTTACAGCACAATGGCAGTAAATATACAGACCCAACTGATATTGCCAACATCCTGGCAGATAGGTTCAGTACTAACTTTACCCCCCTCTCACCCCCTAAAGGGCCCATCTCTATACCGGAAGAATGCAAAGTTCCTGTAATCATGGCTGCACAGGTAAAAAACACACTCTCCAAAGCCAAGAACACAGCATCCATGGGACCAGACAACATTCCAGGCTGCATTCTACACAAACTACAGAACGAACTGGCACCCCACCTAAGTACCATGTTCAATCATAGCCTCACCTCAGGCTTTGTGCCCGCTGAATGGCGCACAGATACTGTTATCCCACTCCACAAGGGGGGAGCCACCATGGACCCCAGGAACTACCACCCCATTAGCCTGATGAGCCTGGTCTGCAAGACCATGGAACGTATCATCATGGAATTATAAACAAAGACATTGGCAATCTCCAAACTCTGGACCCCACCCAGTTTGGGTTTGTAAAAGGCAGATCATGTCTCCTAAACTTGATAGACTTCTTTGAAGCAGTCACCAAAACCGTAGACGAGGGTAAGGTGGTTCACACAGCCTATCTAGATCATGCCAAGGCTTTCGACACCATCCCCCACTCTGCATTTATATTTAAACTCACTAAACTAGGTATAAATCCCTATGTCACAAGATGGGTTGCCAACTGGCTCACTGACCAAACCCACACTGTGAAAGTAGCAGACTCCAAATCCGACTTCAGACCAGTGACAGGTGGAGTACCACAGGGTTCAGTCCTGGATCCTTTCCTGTTTGGTATCTACTTCAAGGTCTTTGGCTAACGAAGTTTGCAGATGACTGCAAACTAGGAGCCATAATTGAAACTCCTAATGATGTGGACATCCTACAAAAGGGCCTCACTGAGACACATGCCTGGTGTCAAAGCCATGGCCTCAAGCTCAATGCCAAAAAGTGCATCGTCATCCCCTTTTGTAAAAACTCTGTACTCATGAACTACAACATAGGCGGTAGTATACTTAACACCAAAAGTGTGTGATGAGACCTTGGGACACAGGTGGACAGTAGTCTTTCCTTTGATAATCACATCACCACAGTAGTCAGGAAATCCTTCTAGGTGGCACATCTCATCACAAAAGGTTTCTCATCCAGAAAAAAAGAGGTCATTGTTCCCCTCTACTCATTACTCATTAGACCCATTATAGAGTACAACGCCCCTTTTGGTATGTACCTTACAAGACATCTACAACAACTGGTAAGGCCACAGAAATACCTCACAAAGAGGATTACCAGCCTCAAACAGATGCCCTACGCAGACCGTCTCAAAAAACTCCAGCTTTACTACGTCGCATTTCGCCTACTCAGAGGTGATCTCTGCCTAACATACAAAGCTATGTCAAACCCAGACCTGTTGGACATGCTCCACTTAAAGAAATCCCAATCCCTCTGAGCTACACACTCTAGGGACCTAAACCTTGTCACCACAATAAACAGAACATGCCAGAGGGATAGATTCCTGTCTCAGAGACTCCCATACTCTGGAATAAACTGCCTATCTGTATCAAACAAAGCTCCTCATTAGCACTCTTCAAGAAAAATCTTGATGATTGGATGGGAAATAGGAAATTCACCCCGGGGATCACTTCTGTGGCTCTGCTCGACAGTGGCACGGGAAAATAATTTTCTTGGGTGGCAAAAGCCAGGGTACCTTTTGGGCTGGGCTTGTATAGGCCCTAGGGCCGATCGCCTAGTACCTACATATGAACCTATGAAAGAATATGAAAGAAATGTAGGTCCTAATAAAGCCAACAATTTCATCTCCTGGTATTAAAAACTGTTAGATTATCTGTCAGTAATCCTCTGTAGTGGGATGAGGTTCTCGGTTACAGGCAGGCTTTATATCATGTACATTTGAGTCTCTGAACATGGTATTTATACTAATGAGACACTAACTCATGAATGGCACTGAATCACACTTTCTACACTTTGCACTTGTTGGCCCAGTTAACTAAGAAACTGTCTTAGTCTCATGCACTCCCATAAGCACCTGGAGAATACACTTACCTTGCCACATTTTGTCATTTTGTAGCTGCGTATGGCACTAAAGAGCAAATTCATAGCTCGGCATGATGCATGTAGTGCATACATTAAATGCCATTTTCACACCTTTAAATCATCCTGACACTCAACATTTTCTGTGCAACATTATGGTCATTCTGACACAGGATGGGCTACTAGGATGACCCATGTGTACAACACATGTTGAAAAAAAATAAGTGGATAGGACTGTAACAGTCCAGCCATAGTTCTATGGCACAAGACCTGATGAACCATCATGGCCTCTGATGACACTGTATGTGGCATTTCAAGGAATCAATGATTCTCTTACATTTGTTGCATGAGCTCTACCTGCTTGGGGACTCCAATGAAGGTCTCCAGTATAAAATGGATACCTTGCTCAGTTTTGCTGGAGCAGTACCTGATGCCATTGGCATATCCCGCTCTGGTGAGCAGTGCAGTTTGGGGTTTGGTATAATGGTTAAGGTTATTTACCTCATAGGCACAAGTTACAGGGTTTGATTCTCACCTTTAAAATGAAATTGGCTAGGCTTAAAATGGCCTGTGAAGGAAGCTAGCTTAGTAATTAGCTATGACCATTAAAGGTATGAATAAAGATCTGTGGATGCAATATCCTGACCTTCTTAGCCAATGGAAAGAAAATATCAGATTAAGGGCACTTGAAAAGTATTGTAAGTATATATTCATTTTACAGAGACACATATTGCTTTCCTGTAAAGTACAGTATGAGTTGTATATTTTTTTATTCTACAGTTCTGGAGGCCAAACTGTAAAATCATCTTCTATATTTCAGGAGGATGGCTAGGCTTTCTAGATGCAGAGGTGCATATAACATTTTGTTAAGAATGTATAGTACTGCATATGGTATCTGACAGCAGCATGCATATATGTCACTCCCGATGGACAAGTGAGCGTATGTTTGGATGTTCAGGTAATCATAATGCAGACTGGATGACATTCAGACTATGAAGAATGCAGTTATTCAGGTTGTCTGTGCGTTACCTATGGAGTTTTATTCCTGTATACCTGCAATTGCTAGACAGCAAAATAGGTATATAAAGGTTGCTGGCCACGGGCACACAATAATGCCGAGTACTTTATATTCAGATTTTTAATTCTACCCACAGGTGTCTTAGGCACAATTACACATGCCATGACAGTTACCTTTGTCCATTATGTGGAGAGAGCAGTAGCATATTACATCATACACGCACATTCTGTACTTTTATACACTAATACATATATGTTTTTATGATGTCTTTCATGACGTGTTATAAATTAATTATATTGATGAAATGCATGTTTTCCTTTCCCCTCTGTTCCTTTGTCACTATCCTTTCTTTTAAAATTATTTTATATCTGTTTTGTTTGCATTTATTTTCCAATTTTGTACAGCAACTGCCATAGCACTGAAAGTGACCCAGCCAAGGTCTATAGTCCTCCAGCTGGACTGGCCATCCTCTGTATCTCACAGTGGCTGCAAAGGGGACAGACAGATAGCCCCTTCTCCTGCTCTTGATAGTGCTTCAAAAGGTAGGGTCACCATTGCTCCTTTGGTTGGCACTGCCAGGGGTAGTGATTTTGTGACATGTAGGGTGATGGTGGAAATGGTGAGGAAAATGTTGGACAAGTGACTGGAAACCCATATCAGCTGATTCCAGCCACTTCACTGCCATTAGCACCTCAAGCAGGGCCCAGTGGGGAGGATAGTTAAGTTGCTGCCTTATGTCGCCCTGATTATTGCACAGACAGAGCAGTACAGAAGGGTATACCCACCTTCGCCCTTCTATCCTATTATTCCACTTCCTTTGTATGTGAGCATCCCCCTGTTTTTTTTGTATCATCTTCCCCAACAATTATGTTGTCCCTTTCTTTGTATGTCTCTGAAACCAATTTTTGCCTCCACCTTCAGTGTGTCAATACCTCCCCTGTCATTTTATTATTTTATTTATTTATTTATTTTATTTAACATTTGTTGACCGGGAATGTCCGACTAGGTTCAACAGAGCCTGTTTTCAGCGGAGGCCTGGGGAGAAACGCTCCAGATGCATGTCTTTGGAATGTCATTCTTTGTTTGTTACAAGTTTATTCTTTTTCTCCTACTATTAACCCTCCAACTCGTACCATTCCTTCACCTTCCCTTACAGCCTTTCGCAACTTACCTTCACCCTACACCCATCCTTACCTTCCCAGTTTCCCTTGTCTCTTATCCTTTGCTAGCTGCACTAACATAGCTAGGGTGGGGTGAGAGGGGCAACAGCCCCAGCTTCAAAGTGTTGGAGGAGTGATCAGCTGATCTTGATTGATCTTTAATGTAATACTGGCTTCTAAAAGCTGGTGTTACATTTGTGATAAAACCTGAGCACTACAGTGTTCTCTGTGTGGTCTAAACTGTAGCAACTGCTTGCTACATTGTAGCAAAAAGTTTGCTACAGTTGTTTAAAAGTAGAACAAAAACAGAATTTCTTTTTCCTAACTAACACCTAAGCTCCATGTAGGCAGGGCATAAACTGTAGCAACTGTTTGCTATATTTGTAGCAAGCAGTTTCCTACAGTTTAAAAACATTTTTTTTAAACTGAAACATGAGCACTGAAGCTCTCCATTGGTTTACTATTGAAATTGCGAACATCACTCGGTCGACAGTCGTATGGTCGAACGCATAAGGTCGGAAACACAGATGTCGAAGACATTATAATCAATCGAGGAATGGTTTTAACATGGGTCGAGGTAGGGAAGATGGTTGTAGTAGGGAATAATACTGTACACCTACCTCGACCCATGTTAAAACCGTTCCTCGATTGATTATAAAGTCTTCGACATCTGTGTTTCCGACCTTATGCGTTCGACCATACGACAGTCGACCGAGTGATGTTCGCAATTTCAATAGTAAACCTCTCCATTCGTGCAGGTATAAGCAACTGCTTGTTACATTTGTAGCAAACAGTTTGCTACAGTTTAAAAGAAGCAATACTTTTTTTAAATAAAATATGCTAAAAGGAGGGTTGGGGCAGGGCACAGAAATGGGACCTATATGGCTGGGGTTGGAAAGAGGGGGGGGGGGGGCATGTCATGCATCTGGCCTCCTGGCTGATGCTCCAGTAGAAGAAATGTCCATTTTTTTTTTCTGGGGTGGGGAAATCCATGTATCTAACCATCACAAGTCGATCACTTATGGTTTATTACAGTGAAGTGCTTTTTTTTACTTCACTTGCTGAGGCGGTGGGGCGCTGGTTAATAGTGCTAACACAGGGTGCCAATTGAACCAGCCATGCTTCTGGCTAGCTGCTTGCTTTTCCTTTTGTTCCATACTCCCATTCTCATGCCTTTATAGGTTCAAAAAAGAAAGAACATGTTTTAATCATTACAGTTGCCCTTGTAATGTAGTGTGCTGGTTTTCTTGTGTTCTCGATTCTTGCATCAGTTTTTATTGCCTGAATCTTAGCTGCAATTGTGGATTCTCTTCTTTCATCCCAAGTTGTGCTTCTAATGTGAACAAGTTTACCAGGTATCTGTGACCATGACTGTAAACAAGGCTGCAAGTTTTAATCTTTTTAATTGGTAATAAGCACTGTGCTACATATTGCTGTACCTGGGGGAGACAATTGGTGATCTTACTTGACATATTTCTGAATCCAAGGCATAGCCAGCCTTTGGTACAGGCCAACTTGGCAGCCACTTAGGACGCCATTCTAACAAGGGCACTTTTTTAGTAATCTGGATGGTGTAGTAAGACCAGGATGGGGGTACAGGGTGGTGTTGGGAGAAGGCTCTGTGGAGACCTTTTGCCTAGGAAACCAGTTGACTACAGGTCAGTCCTGATCCTAGGGAATAGGAGGACAAATACATTTAAGTAGTTTAACTGGAGTGGCTTCACAAAATGATATGTTTGTGTTAACTTGCAAGAGTCAACGAAAGAGGAGAGGAAGGGAATTTTGTCATCAAATTAACATAAGAGGTGGAAGACAAGACAGCCACTGGGTTTAAGAACAGAACTCAAAGAGGAGTGTGGGAATAATCTTTGAATTCCTATGACTCGCCAAGAGAGATAGCATTTCTTTTCTCATAGACAGAACTTTCAATATGCAACAGAAAAGTACTTTAACACACTACAAAAAATATGTGTGTGTGTGTGTGTGTGTGTGTGTGTGTGTGTGTGGGATAAGCAAAGGAGGCACCAGACCACACCAAATAGAAGCATAAATCGTATTTAATCCAAACAGTGATCACTTTCGTAGCATAAGACTACTTCATCAGACAATGAAACCATACTCATACATACATTTATATCCTGACATACCAATCAATTATCTAATTAAACAGATAAATTCATTTTGAACCCTTGGACACAAGCATATACTATGAATGGCTTCAGTGTATGAATCTAAAACAGTATATAGAAATACATAAACTACATCATATAAGCATATATTATTTATGACTTCAGTATATAAACCTAGTATATAAAAATATATAAAATTACACAAAAATAACATATAACATACTCAATAAATGCATGATAAAATGTAGAGGACTATCTATGTATACCCCTAATTGCCAAAACAGGCTTAATACATATTTTATCGTTGAAACCCTTACCCATATTTGCTCGCAGCCTAATAATCCACTCTAACTCCTTGGTTTCCATTCTGTTTCTTACCTCTCCCCCTCTAATCCTCTAATGCTAGATGGAACCTTTTCTATAACCAGAAACTTAAATGGATGTTTAACCCCATACTCACTGACATGTTTAGCTAAGGCATTGGTTTCTGTCTTTCTAGAAATTTCGTAGAGATGTTCCCTCATCTGGTCCCATAATCTACATGTGGTCATACCAATGTAGAAGCAACCACATTCCACACAGCAAGCCAAATAAACTAAATTAATAGTATTGCATTCTGCTATTGTTCTAAACATTTCCCTGTATCAGGATGCACAAATTTACCAGGACTATCAAGATGGACACAAAAAGTACATTTGCCACAGGGAAAAGTACCATATACAACATTTAAATTTACCTCAGCAAGTTCTTTATATTATCGGGGTCCACAAAGTAACCTTTTAATGGACTTCATGTTCTTATATGCATACCGTGGGGATTCCCCCACCAATCCCCTAATTTGGTCATCCGCACATAATATGTTTTAATCCCTATCAAAAATGCCCTGCAGCAAATGGCTGTTACTTGAGTATGTAATGGGTACTCTCATATAGCTGCATTCATTTTTTTCTGGTAAAGGCATATCAGAGTACTCAGCAAAATACGGCCTAGCTTCCATCTCCCTTTTATGGGGTATATCTATTGTGGCCTTCTGAATTTCACCCTCAGTATAGCCCCTTTCGATAAATCTGTCTTTCATTTTACTAAATTCAAGCCTGAACTTAGCATCATTGGCTATTAATCTAGGGGTTCTAAAACCCTGCCCTCTTACAACATGTTTAAAAACATGCTTGGGGTGCATACTCTGTCTATGTAGATAGGAATTCCTAAAGCACTGATGAATAGTGGTTGCTAAGAGAGGAGGCACAGTGTGACACATGTAACTATGCATTAGCAGGCAATCCTATGCAAATGAGGGGAAGGATAGTGAATCCTGGTTTTCCCCAGTATGTTAGGCAGGTCCCAACAGTGTAAGAGTATGAATAGCTGAGTGCAAGACTAGGAGGTAGTTGACATCATGGGTGGGTGTATCAGACATACTGTCAGTGGATTGGAGCCCTGTGGCTCGGGGTTGCATCCAGCTTAGCACAGCAAAGCCAGGGGGTGTGTCTAAACCTGCATAGCACGTAACGGGATCTAAAGGAAGATAAAGGAAGTGAACCCAGGAAATAGCAGCAGTGTGCACATTGGAGTACACTGATTGCACGGCGTGCCCCCGGGATGAAACAGAAGGGCAATGGGAAGAGAAAGCAGCAGTAGGAAGTTAATCAAGGGGTACTAGGTTCGCTGCCAGGTGAAACGTATCGGAACCAGCCAATTATACAGGCAGCAGACCAGCCCAGCCCAGAACACCACTATAAACTATGCAAAAACCTATCCCTCTGTTTTTTCCCACACCCTACACTAACGGTGTAAACAAGCGGGGAACTTTTAACACTCACAACAGCAAAATGTTAGGGACTGCAATAGCTATCATACAACTTGAGGAAGAGGCTGAGGATGGTGAGGATGGAAATGCTGCCGACCAAACCACAGTGAGGAGATGGAGAAGGGTGTACAGACTCAGGGTAACTTATCAAGGGCTAGATGAGTTGGAGATAGTGGAGCACTATAGGGTGGACAGGGACCTCCTACAGCAAATTGTTGAGCTGTGCCAGCCATGTCTGGCACTCAGAACTAACAGAGTGGAGCCCATCCCAGTGGAAACGAAGGTATGTGTAGGCCTAAGAATACTAGCTACAGGTACTTTCCAAAGGCCAAATGGGGATATGATGGGGATCTCACAGGCATCAGCATCCAGGGAAATCAACCAGTTCCTGGATGCCATGGCAGCACATGTCAGTGAGCATGTATATTTCCCCCTCATCTGTGAGGCGCTGGCCAGCAATATGCATCTGTTCCACCAAATAGCAGAATACCCTGAGGTAGTGGGTTCAATAGACTACATGCACATATGCATCAAAGCGCCACCTGGTGAGCAGGGTAGGGTCTACATCAACCGCAAGGGCTTCCCCTCCATCAGCTGCCAGGTCATGTGCGATGCCCTGGGCATAATACTGAATGTGTGTGCTGGCTGTCCTGAAAGTTATCACAATTTCCACATCTGGCATCTGATGCAGCAGTACCAGAAATTTGCCAATAGGGACATCCCACATGTGGAGATGCTGGATACGCATTGGAGCCGTGGCTGATGACACCTATCAGAAACGCACACACACACGAACAAGAACTCCATAATGATGCACACACAGAAACAAGAATCATAATAGAGCTTGTGTTTGGGATGCTCAAGTCATGGATCCAGTGCCTGGACACATCCAGTGGAGCCGTGCAGTACTCACCAACTACATGTACCCAAATCATCCTTGTATGTGCCATGCTAAATAATATGATCCTGTGGAAACAGCTGCAGCAGGAGCAGCAAGGGGCAGGACCACATAGCCCCCCACCAATGCCAAGGCCTGCACAGGCACAGAGTGACTTGAAGAAACAACCTGAGCCTGCCCTAGTAGGCAGAAGGAGGCGTGTCCAGTATGCCCCAGCCTTGGCAAAGAGGCAAAGCATAGCACATACTCTGACATGGGAGGACCCAGGGAATAGCATATCTCTCTGACTCTCACATACAGTAAAAGGGATGCCAAACATTACACTACCTGTGCCTAACCATGCATAGGCAGTGTACTATGTGCATCCAACATAGGCAGCCCTGCAGCACCACCCTAAATACTGGGACACCCACAAGATAAGGGACTCACACATGCCAGTCAGGAGGAGGGATCACATACCCAACAACACTCACAGCCAGCAGGACAGTTGTAGACAAATACAAACAAATGCAATGGCCTCTGAATGAGGGGTATGGGTAACCCCCTCTGGCTTACATGGACAGACTACAGCAGGCCAGGTTGTGGGATGTCAGTTGTGATGGCTAGGAAGTCAGAAACTAATGTGTATGCAAACAAAAGATAAGAACGGTAGTACGGTATGGCTTAGCCAGCATGATAGGTAAGACTACTGACGGATATGGAATACAGGACATACCAGTGCAGTCCTAGCAAATGTGTACAACTGTCAGGTGTGCCCCCCCCATCCTACATAGAAATATAGTAACAGTCAGGTGCGCCCCCCAGTCTTGTGTAGAAACATAGAAATAGTCAGGTGTTCCCCCGCTATGCAGACATGTTGCAGCCGTCAATGCCAAATGATTGGTGGATACCCTGCAGACACAAAATGCTACCTTTCGGTGTACAACACAAAGGTCAGCTGTGCAGTACAAGCCAGCAGACATGATCCACACATGCAAAACAGACGGCCTTACTGGGCGTGCTCACACACTTAGAGAAATGAAGGCAATGTCAGTCATCAACACACTGAAAAGTCATACTGGGCATGCTCACACACTTAAACACATGAAGGCCATGTATGCAAACACCAGTGGACCAGACACATCTGGCAGTTGTAATTGTTAGTGCAGACACATGTCAGTATGCACTGCTCATGCCTTGCACACACAGTGGATAGGAATACAGACATATATGTCAGGACAACACACCATAATAAGCCAAAGGTAGATGGATATAGATGTGTGGAAGAGGGTGACTGTGACAAGGAGGCATCCACACCTGTCCCACACAGCACACAGCCAAAGGGCCTCAAACACATCAGGTGCAGATGTCACACACTGCAGTTACTAGTGACTAGTAACTGTCAGCACCACAGACTATGTGGTCCACGTGCCAGCTGTGCAACATGGCTGTACAAGGACATAGTCATCTAGTTACCCAATACATGTACCTGTGACATATGACCCCTTGTGTGGCCGCTTGTGGTGTGTCACACCTACATGAATAGTTTATGGGCCATGCACACACTGGCCACCCCATAGCACTATCCTGATAAGCCTGCTGAGGTTATCCAATGTAAAATACACCTTTGGGAGAGTTGTAGACCAGTAATCTCTATGGTGCATCCCAAAACTGCGTATTGCTGTAGTGTGATAGACTAGTTAGGTAGGAGCTCTAACCCCAGACATGGCAACTGTGTGTGTGAGTAATTGTCACTGTTCGTGTGTGTCTGTCTCTCACTGACTGTGTAGAGAACAATGCCTTTTAGGCTACTCACACCCCTTACTACTCACATACCTACCTTTGGCAAGGCTGCTGATGTGACCCACCTAGAAATACTCCCCTGGGAAAGCTGTAGCCCAGTAATCTCTGTAGTGCATGCTGGAATTGTGTACTGCTGTAGTGTGATAATGTAGTTGGGTAGGAGGTCAAACCCCAAATGTGGCAACTGTGCATGTGTGAGTCTGTTTGTGCATATGTGCGCGTGTCTGTCTGTCACTGGCTGTGTAGAGAGCTATGCCTTTTAGGCCACTCACACCCCTTACAAGTCACATACCCACCTTTGGCAAGGCTGCTGATGTCACGCATCTTGAAATACACCTCTGGGACAATCATTGCCCAGTAATCTCCATAGCACATCCCGTAACATTGTATGGACATAGTGTGATTAATGAGTTAGTTGGGAGTTCTAACCCCAGACCTGCCAACTGTGTGTGTGTATGCGTGCATGTCTGACTGTGTAGAGAGCAATGCTTTTAGGGTACTGACACCCCTTACATTTCACATCCCCAACTTTGGAAACGCTGCTGATGTCACCCACCTAGAAATACACCCCTGGGAAGGCTGTAGCCCAGTAAACTCTGTAGCACATCCTGTAACTGTGTACCACTGTAGTGTGATAAACTAGTTAGGTAGGAGTTCCAACCGCAAACCTGGCAACTGCGTGTGTGAGTGTGTGTCTGTGTTTGTGTGCATGTCTGACTGTGTAGACAGCAATGCTTTTTAGGCTACTCACACCCCTTACAAGTCAAATTCCCACCTTTGACAAGGCTGCTGATGTCACACACCTTGAAATACACCCCCGGGACAATCGTAGCCCAGTAATCTCCATAGCACATCCTGTAACATTGTATGGCCATTCTGTGATTAAGGAATTAGTTGGGAGTTCTAACCCCGACCTGCCAACTGTGTGTGTATGCGTGCATGTCTGACTGTGTAGACAGCAATGCTTTTAGGGCACTCACATTTCACATACCTACCTTTGGCAAGGCTGCCAATGTCACGCACCTAGAAATACACGTCTGGGAAGGTTGTAGACCAGTAATCACTGTAGCACATCCTGTAACCGCATACTGCTGTATTGTGAATTAGAAACGTGGTAGGGCTCCATCCCCACACATGGCAGTTCTGGATGTATTGTGTGCATCTCTGTCTGTGTAGGGAGCAATGCATTTTAAGCTAGTTTCTCGCAGTCATTTCAAATGCCCTACTTTGGCAATCCTGCTGATGTCAATCATTGTGAAATACACGTTTGGGGAAGGACTACTCCAGTAATATCCATGGCACTTACTATAACTGTGTAGTGCTGTAGTGTAATACACTAGTTAGGTAGGAGTTCTACTCCCAAACATGACCAGTGTGTGTGTGTGTGTGTGTGTGTGTGTGTGTGTGTGTGTGTGTGTGTGTGTGAGTGTGTGTTTGTAACCCATATCCTGTGTAGAGGTGGTTGTGACTGTGTGACACCTGTGGCAAATGTGGAGCTGGTTTTACATATTTCTTATATGGTGGCCATACTATATATCACAATGTCCACTGTACAGGGATAACACATGTGATATGGCTGAGAGGCCGGGGTGCAGAGCCATACCCAGACATGTGACATGAAGGCCAGGCAATCACAGTTAGCAGCCCCAGTATTACCCAGATCACACTCTCAACCAAATGTGTCATACACACACACACACACACACACACACACACACACACACACACACCTAGATAACAGCCAATGTGTGGGTGGTACACTGCATGTTGCCCACTGATAGTAACTATGGACTGACAGCAGTGGGCCACAGAGGGCATGTCACGCTGTCCATCTGTCCAATATGCATATATGTGCAGACAGTGCACCTCCTTCATGTTCCCAAATGGACACCTGCACCACCTGTGGTGTCATCACATTTGCCCACAATGGACATACCATGCCTGACAACATGCCCGTATGGACAGATGCCATTGACACCAGGGAATGCTGATAGCATGCACTCAATGTAGGTGCAGGGTAAAGCTGCTGGCCATTACCAGCTCCCACCACAGGTGGGCAGGACTGGCACACATGATGATACTCTGTGTTCACAACATGGGCTGGGCACCCCAGGTACAGTTCCACATATCACTGTACATGCATGTGGGAGGTGTGCACATCCCATATGCTGTCCATGTGATGGATGAAGGAACACAGACATGGCAAGTGATGCACAGCACTGGCCACACACAATAGTCACCCAGGTGCCCAGATAGGGGATACAATACCCGCCTGTGTAGGCAAATGCAGGCACTACATCCCTGAGCCAAAATGCAGACCATCATCATTTGGCCTGATGCCAAGGTACACCCATTGCCTAACCTTGGACAGCCATCTGGTGCAGTCGAACACCACACACCAGCGCAGACATGCACCCATGCATGTCAGTACTGGCACCCTGTGTGTTTGTGTGTGTGTTGTATGCTGCAGATGTTCACATCCACACACTCTACAATCCCCATGGGCATACTGCAGCATGCTGTCTGATGTCAGACACCTTCCCATACCCTTTGCCCATACAGCCCCCGTATGACCTATGTGGTGCATAGATACCTACACAGTGATGTGATGTGGTAATCCCACATCTGATGAGGTGTAAACCTGGCCCTGTCGCATGTGTCAATGTGTGTGTGTCCTTGTGAGAATGTGGCTTTGTTGACGCTGGCACCTGTTCATTCTGACAGGCACATGTATGTCACCTACCATACAGCTACTGTATCCCTGTTGCAGATGTCACTCACCATCACATATATGTTCTGAGTGCTCCACAACAGGTAACCCATGTGGTGCATCCAAAAATTGCATTGAACTGTGCTAGCACTACATAGTTGTCAGGGGTTTGATACCTTGTGCTGTTAGGTGTGTGGCACAAACATGCTTCAGGTTTACCCTCCCACCCCTCCCTGACATGTATTTGCCTCTGTCTGCATCCCCACCCCTTCTCAGGTGGACATGGAGACCTACACCTGCTTTTCTTAGGCAGCAGGGTGTGTAATGTAAGTAGTGCTCATGATCAGCTGATGGCCTCTGCATGAATCGCAGCCCTCCCCAACTGATTGCATGTGAAACAGCTGTGGTAACATTCCCATAGCCAATTGTATGGAAACACACTCCAATACCTAGGACATCATGGTAGTGTTGGCCCTTTTCACCCACTTTGAGCAAGAACTAGATCTGTCATGTAGCAAACAGCATCTAAGATGGATTTTGGTGTACCTCTAACAACATGCACTGTGGAAACAGTGCAACAAACAGGAGGGGGATGTGCTTGACCTGACTACAGACTGTAAGTGCCGCTATATTGCATTTGGGGTAATGTTGCTTTAAACGTGTTTGTGTGGATATGGCTGTTGTACATGTCTAAATACCTGCCATGTCAGTTCCATGTTTATGGGGAATCCCCATCTGCAGCCTGGGCAGTGTTGTGTCCATGGTTACATGTGTCACCCACGGAGCATCTAGCTGTCGACTGCAGAAGGTAGTGCAAGGATTGTAGTCAGTAGATGAAGAAAGCCATGATAGTCACAAATGTCATATCCCTCAAAGGCTGTATGTTGCAACAACCCTGTAACAACAGTAAATTTATGTGGTTATTACAGCAACATGTCAGTATTGGCCCTGTGTATGTGCTTCCAGCCACACCTCTGTCAACCTTTGTACATATGTCGTGCATGAAGTGGTGCATATGTGCTGTACACCATAATTTGTGGCATCTTATCTGAGAACAAGCCTCTGATATATCTGACTGCTACACATGTTATGTACAGTAGGGGTTACATTACATGACATTACCTGCACATTCTGTGGATGTTCGTACAGTACTGTGGTCTGTGTACCTATGGTGAATGTTGACAGTGTGTGTAGTGTTGATATATACCTTAGCCTGTGTACAGACTGTGGTAGATGACATTGTTCAAGTTCCCCTACTATCAGATGTTACATGCTGCCCAACTGTATGGTACTGTAGTGGCATACATGTTTGTAGGGCCATAAACACACATGTCCCATACCACAGACAGCCACCAGACCAAACTGTGTAGCAGGCCAGTATATGTAGGGTCAGTCTGTGAGTGGCACAGATGAGGATGGTGTAGAAACACATAGTCCGTATACTGTAATACCATGCTAGCTAACCATATGTTGCTGTGTTCACATTGGTTGTGGATATGCACTGTCACAAAGGTGTATCTTACCCTGTGCTGTGACATGCCTGTTGAGCCTGCTTTATATGCAGGTACATGTGCATTCCCCCTTAGGGGATGTAGGCCAGTATTGAGCCAGTCTGTCTGTGGCCTGCACAGTGTATTGTGACATGCCTAGCAGCTGAGTGTACCTACCCAGTGGGATGCCATGTGCAGATACTAGCCAGATGTCCTGCTGCCGGCCCTCCCTTAACAGTCATGTATGTCAGACAGGGCAGTGGGATGCAGTGCATATGTATGTTAATACCTATTGTGTAGTATGTGGCCATGGCACCCCTGTACTAGTGGTCATACCATTACAGGTCAGGCAGGGGTGTGTGAATGCATGACCTATGGTGGACATCACATACCGGTCGTTATGTGTTATACCCATCTACATGGCCGTCTACATCCATATTGTCAGGCATGGTACATGTGTGTAGCACTAAGGGCATATGTGTATACCTCTGGACTGTACAGACTGTATCTCCCTCCACATATATTGGCCAATATCTCTACTGCAGTCCACCATGGCATTACGTGCTAGCAGCAGTACTGTACAATGATGTCCTTTGGATGTCTTTCGGTAACCAATGGCACACATGTTATAAACAGATGTGACCTCCCACACACACCATGTCTGTGAAGACAATCCCAATGACAGTAGCAATAGTCTACTAGTATACCTGCTATACATACCTGACATCCCCTGCAACTACGACATTGGGAACATACGGGCTGGGGTTGGCCTACACTTCATGTCCAGGACATATGGTGGGAATATATGTACATATACTTATCCAGATAGTCAAATATACATGATTACAGATGTACTACACCCAATTAACACTGTCATGGCAACCACCTATTATAGATTCCCACATCATGTGTATGTGGCCCCATTACATCTCCTGTGTGATGGACATCCATCATGTGTGTGGGCAGCAGTGCTACCGACAGCATGTAGCAATACCCCTTACAGGAGAACCGGCACATTCAGGGCAGCCACATATTTGTAGGAGGATCAGGAACTACAGACAGACTGCAAGTAGATTTGTGTTATGCTTTGTATAGTACTGGTGTTACAGGGTGTGGATGTACATACTAGTTTGCCGTGGAATGCAGTCCAGCTGCATAGCACACAGCTGTGGGCCTATCTTCATGCTAGCCAGAGCTGTGCCTATCATGTCTTGTCTGTCCGCCACACAGGTCTTGTGTCAGATATTACACTGGCAGTGTGTGCATTGCGTGTTACGGGTACATGGCTACATCCATGACCATCTCTACCATCAATTCCCTGACTAAGGGTATGTTATAGACTATCCTGTAACACCAGCACCTTGCGTAGTATATGGCAACAGTTATCCACATATGTGCCTGTATTCCAGCCTCTGTCCATCACCTATATACCAAGTTTTGTACATATGTCATGATGTTGGTGGTTGATCCATAGTGGGCTGGGAGTATAAGACACTGCCAGTGCTGGTATCAGTCCACTGCCACTGTAACCCCCACACATATGGTGGGGCTGGGGCCATATATGTGTGGGTGTCACCTACACAATATATGTGTGCCCTTATGGACTGCAGAGCCCAGTGTATATAACAGTGGTATCTGGCCCTGTATTATTGAGTCTGGGGGAAGCACTGTAAATGACCTAGGCTGCTACAAAATGTGGGGGTATCAAGGCTGAGCTGTCTTAACATATCTGGATGTACAGTACCATTTACTTCACCTATATATACATTACTGACATGGATCTGGGTAATGCAGGACTACTGCCTCCTGCCATACAAACTGTTCTGTTTGTTGGTGTGCTCATGATGGTGTCAGTTATGCCATATTATGTAACAGTTACAACCCATGTGGTCAAATGACGTCTATACCACCTACTGAGTTTGTACAGTGCGTAGACAGAGGCTGCTGAACTACACACCTGGATTACATAGTGTTGATTGTTAGGTATTCTGTGGCCCAGTGTGTCTTTCGGATCTATATCAGAACATTGAAGTATTAAAACTTTGAATGTTCTGATATCGAACACTATTCAGCAAACGCTAAGAATAGCAAAGCTGCAGAACAGCGAATTCTTTCCTTGGGAAAGAATTCGGTTGGCCGTTTCTGTGGCTTCACTATTCTTAGTGCTGTGATGGAAAGTTACGGGTTGGGTTCAGGTAAGTGTGCGATTGTTTGTACGTTACGGTTAGGGGCGGGTTAAGTGAGTTAGGGTTAGGGTGCGGTTTAGGCGTGTGTGCGATAGTGACAGACTTTAGGGTTAGGGACGGTTTAAGTGAGTTAGGGTTAGGGCATGGGTTAGGTGAGTGTGCGATAGTGACGGACCTTAGGGTTAGGGTTTGTGTTAAGGTAAGTGGGTAGATAGTAGTGTATGTTTAGTTTAGTGTAGCGTTATATGTAGGAATTTAAGTGTATGTGTGTGGTTGCTGTTTGTTTGATGTGCTTGTGTTGTGTTTATGTATTTCAGAGCAGCAAATTTTTTCCATGGGAAAAAATTTTGCTGTTCTGAATGTTCAATATTTTCATGTTTAGATGTTTTGGGGCCGATGAAATTGCGTTTGCTATTTTCATCTTTTGATAATGTGATATAAACACTGTCTTTCCTGTTGTATAATGTGAATGGCTTGGCCTGAACAGCAACAGCTGTGAACCTTTCCAGGCTACTGTATGACTGTAACTGGTCCACTGTAACATCACTCCATTGATATAGTTGTCAGTGTCTGAACAGCTATATGACATGGCATGTAGAACTGTAACAGTACACGATTAAAGGTTTCCATGTCTGCAAAAGTACAGTTTTGTACCTACCATAAATGTAGATGTTCGAGGATCCACATTGCTGCAGTCCTAACCATTGGGGGTAGTCCGCTGTCCAGTCGGCCCGAATACCAAAGTATATGGCTGACGTCGGTCAAGGCGCATTAGACTGATGTCAGAACGTCAGGGTACTAATGCGCATGACCGACGTCATATCCTCAGTCTTTTCTTGCCCCAGATGTCAGAAGACCCTAAAAAGACAAGGCCCAAACCAAAAAAAACCCTGCACCAAACATATATACAATATATACAAATGTACAAGAGTATATCCTAACCCACACCACCACCCCTAAACACAGAGGGGAAGGAGGGAGGGTAAATTGGACTGCAGCAATGTGAATCCTCGAACATCTACATTTATGGTAGGTACAAAACTGTACTATGTTCTTCATTCCACATTGCTGCAGTCCTAACCATTGGGTAGAATCCCAAAGCAGAGTTAAGGGAGGCTGGCAAATCATAAGGAAGCAGGAGCTGTCAACATGCCTTGCAAAATAGCTGTGGCAAAACCAGCCCTAGATTTAGAGTAGAGAGGAAGATGGTAATGCTTAGAGAAAGTATGCACTGAACTCCAAGTAGCTGCCTCCAAAATATCCTTAGTTGCCACCCCCCTTAGAAATGCTGTTGAAGTGGCAGTAGCCCTAGTGGAATGAGGCCTAATCCCAGCTGGAATCTCCTTGCCATGATGGGAATAACAAAATGAAATGCAAAACCCAATCCACTTAGAAATAGTTTGCTTAGACACAGGCTTGCCCTGAGAACTCAAAGCAAAAGAAACAAACAACTGCTGAGACTGCCTGAAATCCTTAGTCCTGCTTAAATAATAACGCAACTGCCTATGTACATCTAAAGTGTGCAAAATCTTTTCCCCTTATTTTGGGGATCTGCATAGAAAGTAGGCAAATGAATAGTTTGGTTTAAAGCCACACTAGAAACCACCTTAGGCATAAAGGAAGGATTAGTACGTAATGATACCCTATCCTTATGGAAAATCAAAAAGGGCTCTACTGCCATAAGGGCCTGCAACTCAGAAACCCTTCTTGCAGAAGTAATAGCCAACAAAAGAGCAGTCTTCCATGACAAGTATTTCAATTCAGCAGTAGCCGCAGGCTCAAAAGGTTGTAGAGTAAGTTTTTCCAACACAAAATTGAGATCCCAAGCAGGAGTAGGAGCTCACGGGGGTCTTGTATTCTTTGCCCCTCTAAGAAACTGCTTGAACAAAGGATGCGAAAACAATGGTGGGTCACAATCATAGTGAGCTGAAATTGCTGCAGCATGAATCTTAATGGAAGAGAAGGACAAACCTTTGTCCAATAACTCAGTAAGATATTGAAGAGCCACACTCAAATTAGGCTCAGAAATCTCCAAATTCTTTGCTGCACTCCAAAATAAAAATCTCTTCCATTTTTCTGCGTACACCTTCCTTGTACTAGGTCTTCTGGCTTCCATAATCACATTTAAAACTTGTTGAGGAAGTTGAGACCTGCTGTGTTTCAGAACAGAATATGCCAGGCTGTTAGATGAAGAGAGTGAAGCTTGACGTTGAGCAGGTGACCGTCCTTCTGAGATAACAGATGCGGAATCAAAGGCAAAGGCCATGGAGGCTTCCTTACCAGACTCCTTAGTAGTGGGTACCAGTGTTGCTGAGGCCAATCTGGAGCTATTAAAATCATCCTTGGCTTGTCTTGTCTGACCTTTAGGAGCACCTTTGGAAGAAGAGGCAGAGGTGGAAAGGCATACACATGAAGATTTTTCCAACTGAAAGAAAGAGCATCCACTTTCCAAGCTGTGTGATGAAACCCCTTTGTGCAAAACTTTGGCAGCTGGTGGTTTAGTGGAGAAGCGAACAGATCTATGTCTGGAGTTCCCCATGACACTGTCAATTTCTGAAATACATGAAGATCCAGTTTCCACTCGTGGGGATCCATGATTTGTCTGCTTAACACATCTGCTAAGGAGTTCTGTGCTCGCAGAAACCTTGCCTGTAGAGTTAGTTGCAAGCTGAGCGCAGTTTCCCATAGAATCATTGCTTGCCTGCATAGAGGATAAGAATGTGTTCCCCCTTGTTTGTTGATGTACCACATGACAGTTGTGTTGTCTGTTAGAATCAACACCTGCCCTGGAAGAAGTAACTCCTTGAAAGCCATCAATGCAAACTGGACTGCTAACATCTCCTTCATGTTGATATGTAGATGCTGAAGTCTGGCAGGCCACTTGTCTTGTATCCACTTTCCATTTAGATGAGCTCCCCAAGCAACATCTGAGGCATCTGTCGTTAGAATCTGACTTGCCTCTGGCCGGGTCACAGAGAGTCCCTTGTTTAGGTGACATTCCTGAGCCCACCACAAAAATTCCTTTTGAATGCAAGGTATTATTTGAATGACAGTGTCCAAATCCTGGCAGTGCTGTGTCCACAGATTTTTGAGATACCATTGTAGCTTCCTCATATGCAGTTTGGCATTGGGAAGTACCAGAATACAAGATGCCATGAACCCTAAGGCTTGAAGGACTGTCCTTGCAGTCAGCCCGGACTGAAGAGATAGATGATGGAAGTAACTGGAGAGATTCTTTTGTTTGTCCGGGGTTAAAAGGCCATCTGGGCTGCTGTATTCAGTCTCACACCCAGAAAGCACATGTCTTGAGAGGGTACTAGACTGGACTTTATTTCGTTCACAGAATACCCTAGGCATCTTAGCACTGCTATGACATATTCCAAATGCTGTAGAAGGTCTTCCTTTTCTTGAGCCAGAATCAGGCAGTCGTCCAAATAAGGATAGATTTGAATTCCTTTTAGCCTGAAGTAAGCTATCACTGGAGCCAGAACCTTTGTGAATACTCTGGGTGCCGTAGATAAGCCAAAGGGCAATGCAGAGAACTGATAATGAGAATTTCCAGCTCGAAAACGCAGATACTTTCTGCAACTTAGTCTTATAGGCACATGAAGGTAAGCTTCCTTGAGATCTAAAGTTACCATCCAGTGATCTTTGCCCAGCAGAGGTAAAAGCTGTTGTAACGTCAACATTTTGAACTTGGGAATGTCCAGATAAGTGTTGAGGATAGATAAATCCAAAATTGGTCTCCACGTGTTCCCCTTCTTTGGTACTAGGAACAGGCGAGAATAAAATCCTAGGCCCCTTTCTGGTACAGGGACTGGCTGAATGGCCCCTATTTGGAGTAACAGAGAAATTTGCTTGTGAGCCTCTTTCCTTTGTGGAGGAGGAACGTCTGGCATGCCTTTGAAAGGGGCAAAGTATGGAAATAAAACCTGTAACCGTGGTGAATGATATCCAAAACCCATCTGTCTTGAGTAATTAAATCCCAATTTTCTTTGAAAAGAGACAGTCTTCCTCCCAAAGGAGCTGCCAGACGAGAATGAACTGGCAGCTGAAAAGGCAGGTCATTGGGTCTGTTTACGAAAGGACTGACCCCTGCCCTCACCAGAAGTCTGAGCAGGAGAACTCCCTGTTCTAGGCCTAAAAGAACCTTGAGCTCTGCCTCTACCACGTCTAGACCTACCCCTAGACTGGGAATCATAAGCAGGATATGTCCATCCCTTAGTAGGCCAATTTCTGCTAAACTTTGGAGGCTGCACCTGCAAAAAATCTTTAACAGTCTGCATAGATTTAGCCTTGTCCTCCATTTTCTTTAAAACTGCTTCCACAGGCGAACCAAACAACACATCAGACTGTAAAGGAGCATCCAAAATCCTTGTCTTAACATGCTCAGCTAAATTCTGATCCCTCAACCAAGCGTGCCTGCGAAGAACAGAACCAGTGGCAGCCACCCTCGAGGAGGCCTGCACAGCATCAAAACCACATTGCAAAGAATGCTTACCCACTTGTTCAGACACATGAACTAAATCCAGCAACTCTTTACACTCAATACCTTCCGCCAGAGCATCCACCTTAGATTTCAATTGTGAAAGGAGATAATTTTGATATTTTAGCATGTGAAACTGACAATTCAATGCCCTCATGGCTAAAGTGGAAGAAGTATACACTTTCTTTCCCCATCTATCCAAAGCCCTTGCCTCTTTATCAGAGGGAACAGGATTTTTAACAACCGAGGCCTTAACACCCTTAGGCCCCTGAGAAACAATTTCTGGGTCCGCCCTAGGACTCTTAAAAAGATACTTATGAGCTTCAGGCACCCTATAGTACCTATCAGGTTTAACAGGGGCAGGAGGCAAAGAATCAGGGTTCATGGAAGCCTCCGCAAAAACATCTTCCACCACATTCAACACAGGAGGTATAGCTAAGGGCCTATGCTGGGGTAAAAACAAAAAATCCCTAAGCCTCTTCCTGGAATCAGAGAAATCTTGGCCTTCCCATTTAAAATGCTCCCTCATGGAATGCAGAGTCTCTGAAAATGAAAAATCCTCAGGAGGAGAAGCTGAAGGAGTGGAATCATCCACATCAGAATCAGAATAATGAGGAAACTCCTGCAAGTCTTCAGCCGAAGACTCAGAAGCCTCTGAACACTGTTCAAAACTCTCAAACTCAGGCTCCACCCTAGGCCTCTTATCAGGAGGGGGCATAGAACCTCTAATCATAGTAATCAAATCCTCTGCCATTTTAAGCATATGTTTCTTAGGCACAGAACCTGAAGTGCTAGGAGAAGCCCCCACTGAAGCTAAACTTGGCCTACCTCTCAAAGAAGTCTTGGAAACAGAAGGAGAGGCTCTAACTACCTTAGGAAGAGAGGGAAGAACAGTTACCTGAGAAGCCCCTCAGCCTGGCCTACCTCCTGAGAGGGCACATCCTGTAACAGTAAAGTCTCTGCCTGAGACTCCACAGAAACTCCTGGCAAAACTTCTGGCTCCACTGAGCCTTCTAAAGAACCGACGTCCGGGACTGCCGGTTCTTCAACCCTAGGCTTTGCTGCTTTGTCCTTGCGCTTTTGACGAAGGGCGCCGGAGCATCCGACGGCATTTTATAATTACAACGCTTCCCAAACACTAACCTGGCACAGTCTAACCTTCTCTTAATAGTGCGTTTGTTAAATCTAGCACAAGAGCGGCATCCAACAACGTCGTGCTCAGGCCCTAAACAAGGTGTACACAAAGTATGGTAATCCCTATGAGGTATCTGTTTCCCACAAGAAATACAGTTATTCACTTTTTCTGACATGCCGTTAAATACTGAGGCAAGAAAAACCAAAATGTTCAACGGGTACTTAGCCAACTTTGATTCGGTCTGAAACTCCGACTTCAGAAAATTTCAGAACGCCAACCTGCACTCGCAAAACTGCTTCTGCATCGGACCATGCGGCAAAAAAGACTGAGGATATGACGTCGGTCATGCGCATTAGTACCCTGACGTCCTGACATCAGTCTAATGCGCCTTGACCGACGTCAGCCATATACTTTGGTATTCGGGCCGACTGGACAGCGGACTACCCCCAATGGTTAGGACTGCAGCAATGTGGAATGAAGAACATCCTGTGGGTGTTCTTTTACCTATGACCTCTCTGTGGGTGTATGTTACAGGCAACGATTGTGATTTGTATGGGTGGCACATACAGTGTCCAGTCATTCAGGGGTCAACTGTAGGCATAGCGGCTGTTCCATTTTGTGTGCACCTTCCACTTATGTATATTACTGTACATATAACTGCGTGTGTATATCACATGTATACATATATGTATATATATATACATATATGTATATATATATATATATATGTATATATATATATATATATATATATATATATATATATATATATATATATGTATATATATATATATATATATATATATATATATATATATATATGTGTGTGTGTCTGTGTATCAGTATCCTGGGAATGTTGATGGCTTCCACATAATACATTACCCATGGGAGCCAGACTGTGCTGCATGATATGTTACCAATACCAGCCTGTCATCATACAGTTGAGATGTAGTACAGGTAACATCATGTACCCATGTTGTCACAGGCCCTGGTAATGGGATCTCCAACACTTGGTAGTGTATTGCAGGGCAGACGTGTTTGGCTGGGGGGATGCCTATTTGTACAACTTGTATAGTGTGTGGTGCTTCTCAACCCCATTAATGTAACATGTAGCCTGTTACACTCCTCTCCCTAACAGCTACATGTGCCTTGCAGTACCAGCACAACAGTGTTGTACCAATGGTTTGATAGGCATGGGAATCTCATTGAGGTCTGCCACATGTGTGCATGTGTGCATATCTGTAGGGTACACTATTCCGAGGCATCATACTCCTATTACAGTACACATTGCCACACAGTAGTGCAGATATTGTTGTTGCCCATAGTTGTGGCAATGCAATGCAACACCCTACTATGCCTGTGGCATGTGCATCACATGCGTATCCCTGTGGAACCACTGTTGTGATATGCAATGGGTTGTTTTGGTGTCATGGCCAATGTGTGATAGTGGGTATGTCAGAGTATCAAGATGGGTTTCAGAGTGTACAATATCCAGTGGGGGATGTGGGTGCTGTGTACACTGTCTTTACACTATGGTACACCTGGTATATGGCCCATGTACCACTCTCAGGTTCCCACTGTTACCATAACCCATACAGGTAACAGATAACAGGATACAGCCCAGTTACACATGTGCTGTGTGCAGCCTACCTGTAACACATTAGACACACTGACTAGTTAGTTAGCAACTATACAACCAGGTCTCTAAGATGTGTGTCTACCTGTTATGTGTCTGTCAATGTATATATGATGGTACGACACACTATGTATTCTCCATATACAAACATTACATCCCCATTACCATATTGTACATGTCTGTGGATGGTCTGCATGTAACATGTGACCTGGTACACACATCACTCTACAGATGGTGTCATGTGTGCAATGACAGCCACACAGTTCAGTAGCACTACATACCTGAGTAGGGGTCTAGACACAGTGTCGCCAAGTAAGGATGTGTGTGTATGTGGATGGGTTGACATAAGGGTGCAGATTATACCTATACCAGCAGGCCACCAGCCAATTTTGCACGGCCAATAACTGTTACACATACCTGTGGCATGTGTGCAACTGCACACCAGATATGTCACGGCCATGGAGTCATCACACTGACATACCCTTGTGGAATATAACTGCAGACCATCCTCCTGCTGACACATGTATGCCTACAGCACAAATGGATAACAGTATGGGGATAACAATTGGTGTTACCAACAGCTGAGATGCATTATAGCTGCATGGCTACACTATCTGACATGTCTGCAGTACACATTACCCCTGACTACATTCTACACTGCAGTACATTGCAGCACTCTATTACAGTCACCGTGTGCATCAGAACCATGTTGGCCTGTCCCTGCATCGATGTTATGGATGACAGGGATGTTGCACAGGTATCATCATATGCACAGGGTGTGTGAAAGTCATCTTAGCTGCATGGCTACACTACCTGACATGTATGCAGTACACATTACCCCTGACTACATTCTACACTGCAGTACATTGCAGCACTCCATTACAGTCACTGTGTGCATCAGAACCATGTTAGCCTGTCCCTGCATCGATGTTATGGATGACAGGGATGTGGCACAAGTATCATCATATGCACAGGTTGTGTGAAAGTCATCTTAGCTGCATGGCTACACTACCTGACATGTATGCAGTACACATTACCCTTGACTACATTCTACAGTGCAGTACATTGCAGCACTCTATTACAGTCACCGTGTGCATCAGAACCATGTTGGCCTGTCCCTGCATCGATGTTATGGATGACAGGGATGTTGCACAGGTATCATCATATGCACAGGGTGTGTGAAAGTCATCTTAGCTGCATGGCTACACTACCTGACATGTATGCAGTACACATTACCCCTGACTACATTCTACACTGCAGTACATTGCAGCACTCTATTACAGTCACCGTGTGCATCAGAACCATGTTGGCCTGTCCCTGCATCGATGTTATGGATGACAGGGATGTTGCACAGGTATCATCATATGCACAGGGTGTGTGAAAGTCATCTTAGCTGCATGGCTACACTACCTGACATGTATGCAGTACACATTACCCCTGACTACATTCTACACTGCAGTACATTGCAGCACTCCATTACAGTCACTGTGTGCATCAGAACCATGTTAGCCTGTCCCTGCATCGATGTTATGGATGACAGGGATGTGGCACAGGTGTCATCATATTCACAGGGTGTGCTGCTGGTGTGCCAGAGACCGAGGGTGGTCCAAACATGTGTCACCATGTGTGAGGGTGAGGGGTGTGGTTTATTGATTGGGGCGTGGTGATGTGGTGTGTGTTGGTATGGAGTCGCCCTAGGTGTGGTTGCATAGTGTGTGGGTATGTATGCACACAGTTCCGCCTTGTGATGTTGGACAGCTGCAGACCATACCTGGCAGGGTGTGCAGTGCACTGCCTCCAGCCATGTGCACGCTGACTGTGCCTGTCAGGGGTTCCATGGGCATGTGCAGGTACAGACCTTGAGGTACTACTCTCCTCTGATGATAACATATGTCCGCTGGAACCATGTCCCACCCGGGACTGGCCAGGGCCATGTGCATGAGGCCTGCTGTGGTGTGGTGTAAACAGCAGCCCCAGTGGTGTGCTGGGGCTGGTACTGCCACTACGGGAGTGGCTGGGCATCCTGGCACATCCACGATGACCACCAGCTTCTGGTGTCTCTGGCCTACATCCACGCAGCCATCACACCACTCCCACCTCAAGTTCTAGCACAGACATACCACAGTAGAGGAGGCCCACCATCTCACCCCACCATCTATCCATGACCTCGGTATATTCACGGAAGGCACCAGCGAGTTCATGGAGGTTGCCACTTACAGCTGCAAAAACAGACCTCTGCATCCTCTGGCCCTGTCTGGTGTGCTTTTCTATATGTGCCTGTGCCTCCATTATGGCTTGAAACATGCTCCTGGTGGTACCAGTTGTGGTGCCTCTGCCAGGGGCATGATGACCTGCAGTCCTCCCACAAGCACAGCAGTACATCTGTCGATTTGGTGGCATTCCGAACATCTGGCTATGCCGATTGTGACCCGACACAGTTGACATGTACACCACATTTTCCTGGTCATTGCCACCAAGTGCCAACTGTCCCTCTGCTATGGTCACCTGTGATGGGGTTTGTAGGGGCACTGTAACTGTGTGTGGGCTTGGGGTGGCTAGGAGGGTGATGACACATGTTGGTGCAGTGTTAGCCTCTGACAACCCTACCTGTGCCTCACCTGTACCTTCGTCATCATCGGTGTCTGTAGGGACCCCTACCTCAGTTTGCATGCAGGAGGGACCCTGACCCACCTCACCACCTGTGGGGGAAACAAATGCACATGTTAAGACCTATACAGCATTGCATAACAGTACACACACTCACACACACTCAGACTAACAGCCACCTTACTACCTCACTTTCCCTGGGTTTACAGACTGTCCCACAGTCAGTTACATATGTTCCGCATCCAGCATGGCACTTGCTAATATACACGCATCACTACTGCCAAGTAACATATCATTCCTCTCCATGCCTACATGTGTGGTTACAACACCTGACCTTTTACTCCATCACCTCCCTGACATGGGTGGAGTAGGTTGTACATGGGCACACTGCTGTCATCATGTATTGCCTGTGTATGGGCAGTAATGGTGTACAAGGCCTCTATATGGTTGGGGCTGCTACATTCACCACATTGTTATCCTATCAGCTGTCCTATGTTCACATATCTGACAGGTTGTCCTGGTGTCCCATGTCTCACTCTAAGTACAGCACAATCCCAAGGGGAAGTACTGCCATGTGGTCAATACCACTATTGCCTGTGAATACATGGAACCCCCCACACACACACACATATGTACACTAACATCTGACATGCATCGTCCACACTCCACTAGATTGCACTTACAAACACAATCGAGACACACGCACCCCATACTTCTACATTTGGATTTGCACAACATTTGTACACACAGTCCTCCCATTACCGTACTATCAACATGCATTACATATGGTGCTCAACAGCATGCAGTGCAACTATACAGACTTCATGCTAGCAGCAGTATACATGTGTGTGAGGCATGGGCTGTGTTGGTAGGTGATGGCCCTTCCCTGTGTTAACACTGCACCCATTTACAAAGTGTTACTGTGGACCTGTTCTGCACCCTGCCTTGTACTGTACACCATACCTCGCAGGTGTAGAAACCACTGATGCATCAGTAGTACTGTGTCAGTTATGTCAGCTCCACTGCTCACAGCCCCTATGTGTTACAGCAACTCATACCTGGGATGATATGTGAACAGCTATCATTTGTGAAAGCCTGATGTCTGCGTTACAGATCACAACATCAGCAGTGCATGTATGACCTGTACAAGACTATTACACTGACAACCAGCGGACCTTACCATGGCTGTGGGGGTGACCTACACATGTCCCAGACCACTGCATGGTTGCAAGGTCTACTCATGTGCACATCCCTTGGCGTGCACACACTGCTGTCATGGGTGCTGTGGGGACAGGGTTACATCTGCAACGTTTACTTAACCTGATTGAGTGCAGCTGCAGCCATGGTGTTGAGTCACATATGTCCCTACTGTATGCCGTGTGTCCTACCATACTTCACATCCCTGTGTACACATTGCACATTGACAGGATGTTAGTTATCTTGTTGTACCCTTCCAATACCCCAGCATGGTCTCTACTGTGATGCAGTGCATTTCACAGCAACAAAACATGAACGTTTACAGCATGTAACAACCAACCTCCAGCATGTAGTATGGGTAGGTGTGTTAGATGTGTGCATGGGATATCCCATAGCTTGACAGGGATGTGGCACAGGTATCATCATATGCACAGGTTGTGTGAAAGTCATCTTAGCTGCATGGCTACACTACCTGACATGTATGCAGTACACATTACCCCTGACTACATTCTACACTGCAGTACCTTAAAGGTGAGTGCAGCGTTACATTACATCAACAGTAGAATTACACAATATTACAGCTTATACACAACTGTTTATTACTACTACACAGCAGCAGACTATGTATATGACATCTCAAGATTTATAATATAGTACACAACCACAAGGAAGCAGAGAAACTGAACTCTTTAGTATATAACATATCCAACTTTGTATTGTCAGAATCTGATGTTTCATTATTAGACAAAGGTCTTAACTTTATACCTTCTCAGACCAGTTACTTGAATGATGTTTTAGTCGATTTAAGATTATTTTGTCGTAATGTGTCTTTCAAAATTCTTTTTAAAAATAATAGTGCCTTGGATACTGAAGGTTTAAAAATTTTTTTTAGAAATAAAAGTAGCTTCATACCCTTTATGCCACATAATGTAGAAAGCTTTCTGAAAATGTGTGAGAAAGATTTTTATGAATGGTTTGCCCTGAACAAAAAAAGATGTAGTTTTTTAATGTCACTAAAGCAGAACAAGACTCATTCTATTCTTTAAAAATAAATATCAACATTATTATTAAGCCAGCTGATAAAGGTGTGTTTCATGTTCAAATAAAGAAATACTTTCTATGAGATAATCCATCTCCTGTGGTGATTCCGTCTGGATCTGCAATTACTACATCTCAAGATTTGCATGATGTACCTGTACAGATGCAGATGCATACATGATAGTGGCATACCGATGTGCCCTGGGGCCTTACCTGCACACTCCTCAGCTGGTGTGTCGTTGGCACCCACCTCCAAAATGTGCCCTGCCAGGTGTTGTTGCTGCAGGCGGCCAGGTGCCACAAGGGTTCTGAGAAGCTCCTCCACATGGGTAAGGGTGGAGGGGCAGGTTGACTCCCCCCCCCCCGTTGTGAGGTGGTCCCCCCTTACGGCATCTGCACGCTGACGTACATGGCGAAGCAAGTCGGTGCAATGATGCTGGACCTGCTCATAGCTGTGGTTATGCAGTCCGACATCATTGACCGTGTGGACTAGCTCATTCCACAAGGTGGTCCTCTCCTGCTGGTCATCAGCTGTCTACCCAAACAGCAGTTCATAGTGCTGTACCAGGTGGTCGATAATAACCTCTGTCTCAGTGTGCTTTATGTGGGAAGATGACTATGTGACATGTTCCCTGGAAGACAAAGATGGAAAAAGGTCTGAGCCACCCATACAGCAGGGTTACCAAAGTTCTTAATAAACATATTTGTCTCCCCCCACCATATCAGCTACAACAAACCATTCATAGACTGCAATTGTTATGTCAGCTGCTTACCTATCATTGGGACATAAGTTGTATTGTACCAAGCTTTGTGCTATGTGTATGTGCCACACTTTGTGCTAGGTGTTTGTAGCCATGCTCCCTGTGGGGACACTTATCTTTGCTGGCCTGTTACAGACTATTTCACCTGTATGCCATTGTCAGTGCCACTATTTATATCCATACACACATATATATATATATATATATATATATATATATATATATATATATGTGTGTGTGTGTGTGTGTGTGTGTATATACATCTATGTACATATATGTGTAGATATATGTTGTACGTTAATAGACCTATGTCTATATGAGTATCTGTGTATCTGTATACATGCATGTCACATTCTGTATCACACAGATATGTATCTATATATGGAGTAAATACAGACATCTGGTCCGCATTCTGTAACTGTCTTTCATTCACAGCTGCTCTGTTCTGCCTTGCTGCAACACAGACAGGTGTCACGTGAACACAGACTAACATTAGGGTGGTATATATGGTGTGAGATTGCTGGTATGGGTATTATACACCTATGGCATTTGTGCATGCTACATTTACACAATAACATGACTGTCCTGCAAGTGGTGAGCTCTGACACCCATGTGTCTATCATGATGGCAATACTTCCACCACCAGCTATTGTCCTCACTAACATAACACACAGATATTATGGCTGATATCTTTGTCATTCATTGCTGATCTCCTCAGTTGGCAGGTATGTCCCACTGCTTACAGCAACAGACAGTATTGTCCAGAGTAGTTGTTCAGCTGAACATCATTACAGGGACAACTACAGATGGCACATATCAAACATTCAACATCATATATCCTATTAATCTATACCACATACTACATTAAATTACATACTCTCTCTCTCTCTCCACTAGAGCGATTGAGTTGGTTTGAATGGATTGCCGCATGGCTTTTGTAGGTGATGCACATGATCAGGTGATGGGCTGTGAACCAATCAGTGTTCAACAGTTGCTAACTGCATGCAACCTGCTATGTAGTGATTCAGTTAACCATTATCATGGCAATCCAGTACTATAAATTGCTGACTCATGTGGGCGTTGTCCCTTCATCTTTCCAGTATGGAGGACATCCTTCCTGTATGTGGGCAGCAGTGTTACAGATGGCAGGTTGCAGTACCTATTGCAGCAGGGCTTGCAGACACAGGGCAACTACCCAATTGTAAGAGGTTCCAGACCTACAGACAGAGTGAGTAGTGTTGTTATGTGCATTGTATATTGCTGGTCTTGCAGTGTTTGCATGTACATAGTAGTTTAGGATGGAATGCAATCTGTCTGCATAGCTCTCAACAATGGGCCTATCCACATGATGGCCAGTGGATTGTCTGTTTGCTTTTACTTGAGCACCACACAGGTCTTGTCCTAGATATATCCCTGGCAATCTGTTGCATGATATCAGTACATGGCTACATCCATTTGTGTTCCTTATATGTTATTCCTGCATAAGGGTATGTTGCAACGAATACTGTAACACCAGCAATTTGCAGGGTGTGTAACAGCAATATTACGAGTATGGCCCTGTGTTCCTACCTCTGTCATTCATATATATATAGCTGGCTTTGTCCTGCTGTGATACGGTTAGGGGTTGTTCGGTAATGGCCTATCATTATTTATGCTAACATTCCTGCTATCATCCCAGTCATATTGTGGACTCTCACAACATTTGTTGGTCAGGGTCCATACATGTGACAGATACATATAGATCACAGGTAATAAATGTCCCCCTAGGCCTTGACTACAGGGTGTAACTGGCAGTTGCTGAACTACATCTGTTATTGTTTATTGTTACCTATCTTGACGGCAAATCCTTTGTCTACAGTTGTACGAATTGACGGGCTTGGCCTGGACAGCATAGTATGTTATATATCCGCACTGTCTGCATCTACTGTTTTGTGTGGGCCTTGCATTCCTCACTGATTAAATAAGTCCATATCTATGTGCTGTAAGTAATGACATACATTATTGTAAAATACACCAATAAATGTTGTCTGTGTATGCATACCTATGTGTCATCTCATGTCCTTTGAATTGTGAGTGTGTCTATGTGTAATGCAGTACTCCTGTTCAAGTATAAATGTCATTTAGTAGGTTATACAGCAAAACAATGTTGCTATACAGATTTCACATGGAAAATAGAATGTGCTGCAGTGGGACTTGAACTGGGAATGTGTGCGCGTTAGGTGGATGCTCTGCCCACTACACTATTGCAGTTCTGCTTAATTTGCATATTTCTACCTGAATGTCATACCCATGATCCCTTTCCCTGGCCCCCGAGCTCCACATACACAGCATCCATCCATTCTCCAGTTGCTAGCCCTGCCATACCACACCTCCACACATCTCCCTCTCTGCACATCTCAGTATTTCTCCATTTTACTGTCTCGACGCAACCTTCTGCAGGCTCATCCATTTAGTCCATGTACATTCAAGCCTTCCCTTCATCCTCCTCCAATACTGGTGGAAACATCTTTGTGACCCACGAAGTCTGATTTGTCCTGCCAGGGACGGACCTGTTGTTGTGTCACGAGTAAACTTTGCTGGTCTACACTGTTTCTCCCACTGGTAGCATCCTGCCAGGGATTTGAAAAGTAGGAGTTTGCTCACACACCAAACCAGCCTCATCTCCTGGTTCCACAGATGAAGCATGGCTCCACGGCGTGCCCCGTTTTCTATTCCTCTCTTGAGTATTATACAAGACTAATGTTCTTACAGTATATGTGGACAGGCACTGTTCATTGATACTCATAGACTGCTTGGAATACTGTGATTGAGCAGTGTGCACATGTTTGCTGGTATTAATCTACATACTTCATTTCCTATACTGCTGACTGACTGTGCTGGATGATATGTTTGTGATAACAGCAGCTGAATGTATATCTGCCATGCCTTCATGGTAACGCACTTGGACACAAGTGTGCAGGG